>NC_135560.1:22099174-22144174 GCF_964340395.1 Glandiceps talaboti | reverse complement strand
CTCGGCCACGCTACCTTGTTGAGCTTTGATGTTGCCAGCAGAAAATTATCTATACAGTCAGATTGATATCGTCTTAATAACACATATTTGTCGAACTAATTTATGACGAAGTAGTAAATATATATTTTTTCAACATTTAAAATGTCGACGCGTCTTCAATGTATTAGTTGTTAACTTGTAATGACGGGTTTATTTATCTCATTAAACACGTTCAATTTCTCCTCCAGAATGAAAGATGACTGATAATATTGAATATACTCATTCTTGGCATTTAAAAAAAAATAGTTTGTGCATAGCCTGGCGCCGTGGCTTAGTTGGTTAAAGCGCCTGTCTAGTAAACAGGAGATCCTGGGTTCAAATCCCAGCGGTGCCTATATTTTACCAGTTTGTGAGACTTAAAGGGTCATGTTTCAATTCTCGCCAACCATATTAATTTAGTGTTATCGTGATTACATAGGATCACTCTTCTCCCGTTTTCAATAGCTCTGCCAAACAACCGTTTTTCCCACGTATATTTTAATGTTAATCCGAAGTGGGCAATCTAAAGGCGAAGGTTTCAGTCCCATGTTCTCGCATTAGTGTTATCCTATAAATGGAGCCATGTGGATTTCAGGATCATTCTTTAATTTGTTCTGGTTTAACTTTTCTATAACTCTGCCAGACAACTATTTTAAACACCTACTTTTAATCCGAGTGTTTTTAATATAGTTCTAAAAAAAAGATATTTTAGCGATAATGCTGTTACACGGTGAAAAGTTAGAAATCTCCAACTTCCATTTCCATGGTGATTGAGTGATTTAGTTAATGGTAATAATGGAATCGACTATTTGAGGAATCAAACATGTGTTCAAAAGAAATAAACTTTGAATGTATCATCTGTCGTCATTGCAATATCCGTTTTGCAATATGTAAGAAATGTCATCAACAATATGTGTTGACCGTGTGTCTATCATTTATAGATAATACGAGATGATGTGAAATGACATGTGTTTGCTATGGATCCAATTGCGATGTATGTTTATAACGTTTTGGATGGATAAAGTGTGATAAAATTGTGTAGCGAGGCGAGAAAGAAAAAATGAAAACACTAATTTTGTAACATATATTCTATGCTATCACTTTATTCCAAGTAAACATGGTAAAATTTACAACAGTTTACTATCCCTGACTTGCGTTTTAGCAGACGGTGTCGTGTTCGTGCTCCAACAACGCGATGGGGATGTTCTCTGGATTGATGACGTAGTCGAGATGAGGTTGGTAACCACCCACGTAAACTGCCATGAATGCATGTGCTAGTCCCTGCACATAATCCTGGTAAGCTGCATGGTCATTGGTCAAGTCTGCCGTACATACATTACTGCAAACTATTGAAAATGAAATATGTAAAGGAACATTTGATTGGTTAAGGTTGTAACATTTAGCTACCATGATCCAGCTTCATGTTCTCTTTCAGTTTTAGGTAACCCATGTTTTAGCCTGCATGATTACAATATGTGGGGTTGGGGAGGGGGGACTACTAAATTATGAGATGAGATGAGGGACATTTCTCATGTATGCATGCCATTCCATTATAAACTATAGTAGTTGCCCTCTATACCTCAATTGCAAGCTTAAATGGCGACCAGAAAGTTTTTTAAATAACACCTCTTGCTCTTTTTTCGTTGTTGTCTCTGATCATACATTTCCGAAAATGTTTGTGACTATGCTCGTGAATGTATTATAGAGACTTTCTTTAGTATCATATCGGAGTCCAGTTATGAACTTGTGTAAAAATGTAACTTATTATACCTGCAACAGTGGAAACATTCAAACACATGCATGAGCACCAACTTGGATCACAGACAACGTTATCTAAGGGTGAACTATCCTTATTGACTTACTTATCCACCATTCTTCGTCAAGAACTGCACAGTGTCCATAATCCTGTACAAAACATGGAAAGAAAGAAAAATAAATCTTAAAAAAATAAAATATCTATACTGTGATATTAAAGTGATACTTAACTACGCGCATCTTGTTCGCCGGACAGCAAAGTACAAGTCCTGCACAATTAAAGAGTTCTGGAGATGACACCGTGAGTTACGATGATCACATATATCATGGATAGCTTTGCAAACACAGGTCATAGGTCATATGTCGTTTCGAGGGGAAGAGGGATAATACAACATTCGCTAGGTCGAAAAGATTTTGGTATTTTTATATGATCTGTTCAAGTGATCAAATGTGGACCTTGGTACAGTTTGTGACAGCTAGTTGATTCACTTGGCCGCATTGGTGAATGCAGTTATAAACAATAGCTAAAAACGGCAGGTGACCCGAAAACAGGTCATGAAGCTATGTGAATCGGACACACACGGATACGTGCTTGAAAATATAAATAATTTTATGTACTTACCGCCACTTGCATGAGAACCCTTGGACATTGCCAATGGTCGTAAAATGTCCTGTAATCTCTCCCTACTATGTTACAGTTCGGGAAATCATACGCCAGTTCTGTTCCATACATCACAGCTGGCACAACAAAGTCATTGATTTCAGTAATTCTGTGATGCGGCTCAATAAAGACACAAGACTGCAAGGCAGAAATATGAAACGATACAACATTTGAAGATTTTCCACGAAATCTCGCGTGATCTCTCCTCATTGGTTACTGGTCACCGGTAATTATGCCAATTATATTGTTCACATATGTCACATCTATCATGAATAATCAATATCGGCAGATAATTTCAAAGACGATCAGTTGTTGTTTTTCTCCAACAGTATTTTCGCGTTCACATGAGATCTCGCGGTCACACAAGATTTCACTATTTATCTAAAAGACACTGAAAATGTTAATGCTAGACTTGCAAGGTTAACGAATACTCTGATGTTTGGTATGCCATTAGCATTACAAACAAAATTATTTAATAATTATAACCTAAGTTAAAATGTAGTGTACTTTATAAGTATATTCCAACTATTTGTTCTCTTTGAGTTAAATCCGAGAAGTCATTATATATATTCAATGTGTACTGTTGGACAAGCTAAAACGTGTCCTCAACCCAGAGTCCATCTTACCTTGAACACAGTGTTATTTTGTTGTAGCATGTTATAGATATCGCGGCATCCTGCTGAGTGACAGCCTGCAGAGACGTGGTCCCAGGACGCCTTTACACCAGGACTAATTCCAGACAGGTATTCATTGAGGTTCTCTTCGAGCTAATAGGAGATTTCACACGACATCAGTGGATACTTAGGTTACGGTTATACTAAACTAACATTCATACCGCCACCATCTACCACCTCCACCATTCATATTTGATAGAATCAATTCACCGACTAGAACGTCCATACTGTGGTGGTTCATTCGATTCGGTTGTTTTATCATCAATTCAATTTTACTTACTTAATTAAAATACCGTCAACCCATGCTATTAAAACGAATGAACACCAGGAAAGGAAATGTACACATTGTATGTTTAACTGCCATGATCACAAGGGCAAGGACATTCAAATTTCCTGATATGCGCACTTGATCATTTTTGGTGTTCGCCATTGTGAGTTCATCAAAGTGAAAAGAACCGTCGGTAACAGAATCTGGAAATGTAAGAAATGTCATGACAGTGACACTGCCACAGTAGCATATCATGTATTATATATAAATTTATTTATTTATCTATCTATATCATATGTATTATAAATAACACGTACGTTGTTCCATACATCATAATGACACTTAGGCCTAAAAAAAAGTTGTGTAGTTCCGGTTACCCGACCCCACCTAGTTTTTCACTGCCGACTCTAAACTTATTTTTTTACATATTCGATAAAAAAAATAATAAAATCACGAAAATTGTGAAGTCTCGCCAGAGATAGTGGATGCGGAAACTGAACTGTTCTTCCAATCTGTAATGCTGTACATCTGATGAGAAGAAACCAATAACACATAGACCATATGGAAAACAACGGAAGACGTTAACTACCTGAGCTAGACACTCACATATGGAAAAAAAAATAAGATAAAAAATCTACCTACCCCACCTATTCTAAAGTGTAATCGGAACCACACAATTTTTTCATTAGGCCAATCGACGCTATCTCACATCTAGTGAGAGAGAAAAGTGTTAAAAGACACTGATACCATTATAGTGACATACCACAGACAAGTAACTTGTCTGTGGACATACGTACCCAAGCTAGCTGATCGAAATAATCCTCTACTTGAATAGTCACTGGGTCGTCGTCTGAATTGACTGTGTCGTCATCGTTCACCAAATTCACTGGTATGAATGGATCAATGCCAGTCACGATGAAACCATGGCTAGCGATGTTGTGTGAAATGTTGGAGTATAATATTGTTGGAAGGAGTCCTCCCCATCCACCAATTAGGTACCACACTCCATACAGACCTGGTTCTGTTGGGTGAAAGACTGCAAAGAACAACAGATTCAACAAATAATCACTGGTTAATGACAGTCACGTGATGATATACCATGATGTTACCATAGC
This sequence comes from Glandiceps talaboti, assembly GCF_964340395.1. Taxonomy (NCBI): domain Eukaryota; kingdom Metazoa; phylum Hemichordata; class Enteropneusta; family Spengelidae; genus Glandiceps; species Glandiceps talaboti. Next base: position 22,139,683 of record NC_135560.1, on the reverse strand, counting down.
ATATCCACCTCAACAATCCTAACCATCACCACCACTACCACTACCATCTCGATCCTCCATCACCGTAACCTCGACCATCGCCCCATCACCTCATCCCCCGCAACCACCACCACCACCACCACCACCAACAACAACAACAACAACAACAACAACAACAACCATCATCCCCACCACCATCCCATCACTACCACCACCGTCACCACAACTACCACCTCTTCAACCATGTACCCACCTCCACCACCCCACCAACACCGTCACTAACACAACCACTGTCTCCACCATCACCACCACCACCACCACCACCGTCACTAACACAACCACTGTCTCCACCACCACCGTCACTAACACAACCCTTGTCTCCACCACCACCACCACCACCACCACCACCACCACCACCGTCACCACCACCACCGTCACTAACACAACCACTGTCTCCACCACCACCACCACCACCACCACCACCACCACCACCTCACTCCCACCAACACCGTCACTAACACAACCACTGTCTCCACCTCCACCACCACCACCACCACCACCACCACCACCACCACCACCTCACCCCCACCAACACCGTCACTAACACAACCACTGTCTCCACCTCCACCACCACCACCACCACCACCACCACCTCACCCCCACCAACACCGTCACTAACACAACCACTGTCTCCACCTCCACCACCACCACCACCACCACCACCACCACCACCTCCTCCTCCTCCTCCTCCTCCTCATTTAGCTATTATAATGTTCATTGGAGAATTATTCTGAGGTTTTTATGTTTTAGTACGTACTTGAAGAGTGGATAGGTGCTCCGTGTTCAGTCTTTGTCATTCTAAAATAACCCGTTTCCAATGGTCCAGGTTTGTATGGATAACCCTCATCAACATAAATCTCCTCTAGATGACACAAAGAGATAGATAAACATTACACATCTCCTGTAGAATATGCAGAGATGGGTAAACATCACGCATCTCCTCTAGAGGACGCAAAGAGATAGGTAAACATAACGCATCTCCTCTAGAGGACGCAAACAGAGATAGCTAAACATTACGCATCTCCTCTAGAGGACGCAAAGAGATAGGTAAACATTGCGCATCTCCAGGATGCAAAGAGATAGGTAAACATAGGTTAACGTATACTACATATCAGGAACACACATTATTGCTAAGATTACTGCTTCCTAAGGAAAAGACCACACGAATCCTGTTACTACAAATGTATCAATATACACCTTAGCATAGACAATTCTTTCCATAAAGACCAAGCCAAAACGTTATTTTGTTTTCAGCCTGTGATAGGTCATAAAACATCCCTAGTATAATGTTAAAACTGTTTCGGTTCTGTGAATGTTTTTATATGACTTCAACTGTGTCCACATTTGAAGTATTACGTGTATGTAGTGTCTTCTTAAAACAATTTGATCATTTCATGTGATAAGAGTTTGCTTGTGTTACATGTATGTCAATGTGTGTGAATTGTTTGACAGAAGCATGTGTTAAAATGTTAAATTGATTGTGTGGTAGATAATAGTTAAGACAGCATGATAAAATTGTATCACGTCTACACTGCGCTTGATAAATTTTGAATAAATGACCCAGATCAGATGACACATCTAACATGTTACAGCAGATGTCAGTTAAACAGGCAACTGTAATTTGACAACTAACTTTATGCAGACTCAGGGAAAGTATAAAAATGTCCTAGACAGATAGAGCGAAAAAAAACGATCCTTCATTTAAATACCATTTTCTCGATAGAGTACGTAGAATGAGGGGAATTTGAAATTCAAAAGACATTGCCTGCTTTTTGTACTAAACCATTTAACACAGACAGACAGACAGACAGACACACACAGACACAGACACAGACACACACAGACACACATACACACAGACACACACAGACAGACAGACACACAGACAGACACACACACAGACACACACACAGACACATGTACACACACAGACACAGACACAGACACAGACACAGACACAGACACAGACACAGACACAGACACAGACACAGACACACATACACACACACACACACACACACACGTACCTGTACCCACAAGGGTCAAGAAGAGACAGAAAATGGTTGGTAAGATCATCCTGTCTGCAGTGTAATTCCGTAGTGTCTAAAATTTAAAAAAGGATAAGATACGTCGATGAAATGCACCTATAAGGTAGTTAGAATTCAAATACTACTCACATACACCTTGTAATTCGATCATAAAATCCATCGATTAAATATTAAATATCCTCGCATGCTGAATTCATATCAAACTTTGCTTTGGACGTTCAATCAGCTGAAGAAAGACCCGATGCGATGTCTTGGCTGTTCACAGATTCTTTTACAGGTGAATGGATGGATGTATGAAGCTGAGAACTAGCGGTGAAACGATGTGTAACAAACTAATTATAACGTTTGATTTCAAGAAGTCGTGAAGTTCATAGAGGACGTTTGTGTGATAAATTCTGGTGAGTGATCGACGTATCCTATACCCCCCCCCCCCAACCCCCCCCCCCCCCAAAAAAAAAACACACCCAAAAACAAGACAAACCCAACAACAACAAAACAAAACAACGAAAAAAAAACCCAACGTTTTGTCTACCAGTCTTTTAATTTAATTGTTCTTCTGTCTACAAATAAGAACCGAGTCGCTGGATTGTTTAAGGACTAACCGCACCATACCCATATGCCGAAATAGGATAGTTTAGAACATGAAATCACGGTATTCGCAACAACTAAGATGTATACTTACCACGTATGCCAGTAACTAAGATGTATACTTACCACGTATGCCAGTAACTAAGATGTATACTTACCACGTATGCCAGTAACTAAGATGTATACTTACCACGTATGCCAGTAACTAAGATGTATACTTACCACGTATGCCTTTAACTAAGATGTATACTTACCACGTATGCCAGTAACTAAGATGTATACTTACCACGTATGCCAGTAACTAAGATGTATACTTACCACGTATGCCTTTAACTAAGATGTATACTTACCACGTATGCCAGTAACTAAGATGTATACTTACCACGTATGCCTTTAACTAAGATGTATACTTACCACGTATGCCTTTAACTAAGATGTATACTTACCACGTATGCCAGTAACTAAGATGTATACTTACCACGTATGCCAGTAACTAAGATGTATACTTACCACGTATGCCAGTAACTAAGATGTATACTTACCACGTATGCCTTTAACTAAGATGTATACTTACCACGTATGCCAGTAACTAAGATGTATACTTACCACGTATGCCAGTAACTAAGATGTATACTTACCACGTATGCCAGTAACTAAGATGTATACTTACCACGTATGCCTTTAACTAAGATGTATACTTACCACGTATGCCAGTAACTAAGATGTATACTTACCACGTATGCCTTTAACTAAGATGTATACTTACCACGTATGCCTTTAACTAAGATGTATACTTACCACGTATGCCTTTAACTAAGATGTATACTTACCACGTATGCCAGTAACTAAGATGTATACTTACCACGTATGCCTTTAACTAAGATGTATACTTACCACGTATGCCTTTAACTAAGATGTATACTTACCACGTATGCCAGTAACTAAGATGTATACTTACCACGTATGCCAGTAACTAAGATGTATACTTACCACGTATGCCAGTAACTAAGCCATATGTCAAATAAAATAGCGTATACCTGAAGTCACACTGTACTCGAGTGAATTTTCAGAGTCGTGTAGTTCACTCAAGCAGTCTTGTGTCTTTTTAGACTTACAGGCAACCATTTCAAACATTGAAAGAATATTTTCTTACCGTGTTTGCCAAGAAGTCGCTTACGAGTAATAGTTTCTATGACGGTCTACGCAATACTGAGGAAACGAGTAAGTTTTTCGATGTTATCACGTGACTATTCCTGTAAGGTTATCTCGGGTCAGCCGTTGCAGTATGACGCTTGAGAATTTTTGATGTCAAAACATCTGCTAAGATATTTCGATAAAAGTGGAGTTCCAGATTACCAATGAAATAAAGGCTGACTCGGCAGACCCACAGCTTTGGAGGGTAGGGTGGGGTGGGGGGGGGATTGAAGGTCACCATAATTATAGTGTTGTTTTCAATACATGGGGATATGTCTAGTCATTAAACTATCACCCAAGGTGTGGAACATATTGCTCAGATGAGGCAACCGTCACATGGCCTTGAAACGTGGAACATCACATCCATCCTCGACCGAGAACTTTGTAGCCCTTCAGCAATATTGGTTGACTAAACAATATGTAGCTGACAAAGAGATAACAGGCCGGAAAATGTACAAACTAGCTACATGATGAACCATCATACATTTACACGAAAAGTTATCCATAACCACTTTTTTTTCGAAGAGAACAATCTTCGCATTCTAAGCTTTAATGTAACATTCCTATAGAGATTCATTGGTGACATGCAGAATCCAGACAAATATGAGGTGACTCGGAAACTGTATATTGTTCAGTGCGTGTGTGTAGCCGGGACTGTGGACGTGATATGCTGACACAGATAAACATTGTAAATTTCAATTTATGACAATGTGTAAAATGTCATGCTGTTTATTTCTGCATAATTGTATTTCCACAAGGATATATATGTATCCTTACAAAATACGAGTTTAATTCGATTCTATCTTAAACAAGACTTCTATCTATAGTATTTGCTTTAACTTTGGGCACATTTTGTCTTTGGCCAGAAAATGAAACTGATATTTTTCAACTATAAATATTACATCAAATGATGCAAAACGACCTGGCGGAAACTGTTCTGGTGATATATACTGCCCTCTATGGCGACCTTATACATACTTTCATCTTTCTGCAATAACCTTCACCATGTTCACATATCAGGACTCTCTTGTATTGGAAGTCTGCTCTACAACAATTTAGACAATTTTTGTGTTCTAACATCACCAGAATTGAAAATCAATATTATGGAGAAAAAGTTATCATACGTTGATGTATTTGGATTTGATCTCTATTTCTGCACATTTTTCACTTGAACTGTTTGAAACTGCATACCAGCATTTGCACATACTATTTCAATGGTGAATTTCCAGGCCATAATTTCCAGACTTCAGATGATGGGAAAGTTTTGGTCAACAATGAGTATCACACTGTTTTTAACTTTATTTACTTAACATCTACCATTGTATAAAGACACTTCTAAACATTAAGCATTACCCATGAATACAACTGCATTACTGACACCATCCTGAATTGAAGTTTCTGTTTTTCTGTTTTCTATTTTTATTTACATTCCTTGAACCACAAATAGTTGTAACATGTCTCATCCATTTCCTACATTGCCCTAGGGAAACAGACAAGTGGGGTGACCTAGAGTTCCTTGTGGCAACCTATATGTTATGGCACCCTCTCAACCAGTCATAGGATACAATCAGTATGGCTGTGTAACATGAATGTAAACCAACAATGTCAGTCTGTATGTCTCAGTTATGTTCACCCTAACTACTATTTTTAGACACATGAATGCAGAAAAACGGGAAGAACAAAAATTTCATTCGTCGCATACCAGGATTTACGTTCTTCTTTTATTAGGGGGGGGGGGGGGGCGGTTTCCCGTAACTTTGCCAAAAGTCGACATTGTAAAAAAGAAAGGCCTGGGGGCTTGCCCGTGTGAGGGCGCAAAACCGAGGAATTACGGTACTATCCTTAATATGGGTAGAAGTGTCACCTCAGCATTATTGAGACAATAAGTTTTTGTTATCCAATGTTGATGGTAAGTATGATGTACATCTTAATAGGCTAATCTGTGTATCATCTTCACTATTCTCTCTGTACAAGGGTACACAGCCCTCTTGAAAACTATCTTTATGAAATGAAAACCATACTCCAAAACACTTTATCTTGTGCAATTAGACATCATACATATCAACAAGAACACTCAATAATCTCTCATCCTGGTCTCTAACTGGTGAGTTTAGAAGGTGTTAATGATCACTGAGTTCTCTTGTGAACACATTCTATGAAAGAACACCAATCTTCATTCAGCTCGATAAGTTGGTCCATCTTTTGCTGTATACCGATCTCTCTGTTCATTCAATAAGTTGGTCCATCATCAAGGGCATCATCTTCATCCAAAGCAAACTCTTCACCATTGTCAAAGTATGTCATATTGTAGTCAGTTCCCTGTCATGATCAAAACAACAGTTGATATGTTAATTCCCATTCAATGAATCCATAATTGAGTAGATTTTACATTTCAGTGGGGACAGTTGATATTAACTCTTACCTCCTCCATATCCTCTTCTTCATAATACTCTTCACCTTCTTCTCCTTCCTCCTCTTCTTCATTCTCTTCTTCTCCTCCTCCTTTTGTTGTATCTTTTGTCTCCTCTTCTTCTAGATTCTAAAAAGGAACAGAGCACCTAACCATAAATATCAAAGTTTTAACTATCGTAGGCAGTGTAATCACATGATAAAAACTGGTCTTTCTTTTGATTTATATAAAGGATAGCCTTCACATTGCAACCTACATCCTACCAGGTCCCCAATTATACAGCTGGGTTGACTGAGGCACAGTTGTGGTTCAAATCTTGCCCAAGGACTTTAGCCACTCGAAACAAACAGCAGGCAGCGACAGGGCTCGAACCTGCAACCTGTAGATTCAAATCCGGTCACGCTAACCATTCACCCATCATGATGAGTTGTAAATCAAACATGGCAAAATACTAACTGAAAGATTCATTGTTGTGGGCACCTATGCCAACGAATCTTTCAATCTAGGCCAAACAAGTGTGAAATGTGTATTTTATACCTGCAGCTTCTTCTTTACCTCGTCCTCTGATAGCTTCACAGACTTTTTTAAACTGCCCTTTGTAAGATTGGGTTTAAAGTTTGCTCCTTTACAAAGACGGAAGAAGAGAAATTAATAATAATAATAATAATAATTTATTGCTTAAAGACCATTACACAACACATGTCTCAACGGTCTGTACATAACAAATTGCAAGATTTAAAATGTGATTCAGAGAAAAAATACATAAAAAAATGTTAAGTGATAAAATCACAACAGTTTGATTAAAAACAACAAAGCAAACAATACAGGACACATTAGAACCTCACACAAACTGAGACCTAACCACTTCAACAATAACATTAATGAAATTCACAAAGTATTACTTTATTTTACAAAAAATATGTGCTGTTTTGTATCTTCAGTTGTCATTCAGAACAAAACAAAACAGAGCTAATGTACACACATGCTACTACAAGTTAGAACAAAGATGCACATGTAAAATTTAGTTAATTCCAAAAGAATCATGTAGTAAAATACCATAGAATTCAATAGCAAACTAGAGAAAGTATGTTGTTTAATGTGTAAAAAAGTGTCCATGTCTTAATTTACTTTCACTTTCAAGAAATTGGCATCAACAACTTACCAGATCTGGCAACTCTTTTCACTTTGATTTTTAATTCCGCTGGTAATCTTCCCCAGTCTGGTTGAAAGCCATCATTATGTGAAGAATTACCATTTGTTTGATATTTGTCTGAATATCTATAAATATCTGAAAACAAAGTGATGAAGAGTCAAGTAATTTCATGATGCTGGGCAATAAATCAACAGAAGTGGGGGGGGGGGGGGGGGAATGGTAGAACTTTAGTTAACAGAGTACTGCTTTGATAAGTATTTTAACCTGTATATTAAGAGTGTCCTTAAATTTTCATCTGACTGACTACAGGAAGGATATTATCATACAAGGCATGATTTTACATGAAATGTCTTCATGGATAAAGTTGTGAAATGGGTGAATATAGCGGAGGATTGCATGCTTTTTTTTTCTCAATCATTCTTTCAAAAATAAATGCATGTACTACTAGTAGTGTGTCATAATATTCCATGAATTATGCATCCAAGCTTCTCTCTTCTCAGAATAATAAAAAAGGATTAGTTAAATATTGCTTCCTAAAAAAGTCTCTAGGAGCCTTTCCTTTTCCCAATGTAGTTCAGGTTTCTCAGATTAAAACTGTGTTTGAGAAAGGGAACTGGTTCACCTTTCCCTTTACCACTGCATGGTTTAATAAAACTTACCCTTCTTTTATCATCATACAATCATATTGTCATTAAACTTACCTTTCCTTTTACCACTGGGTTTCATAAAACTTACCTTTCCTTCTACCACCAGCTTTCATAAAACTTACCTTTCCTTCTACCACCAGCTTTCATAAAACTTACCTTTCCTTTTACCACTAGCTTTCATAAAAAACTTTCCTTTCCTTCTACCACTAGCTTTCATAACAACTTACCTTTTCTTTTACCACTAGCTTTCATAAAAAACTTACCTTTCCTTCTACCACTAGCTTTCATAAAAACGTACCTTTCTTTTTACAACTGTGTTTGATAAAACTTACCTTTCCTTTTACCACTGGGTTTGATAAAATATGGGGACTCTCTCATAGTTCCTCTGTATTCTTGTTTCAATGCCAACATATAATCATAGTCTTCACCAGACAAAAGTGGTACAGGTTTAAACTCTAATGGCTGTTGGGAATAACAAAGAAATAAATTAGGAATAAAAGTGTGATATTATAATTATATCTAGCACATCTGTAGACATGAATCTTGATGAGTGAAAATTGAAATATTTAAAATGTCAGTTAGGATAGCAGAAATATAGAGTAGGAGTGTTAGTCCCTCAAGTCTACAGGTACTGCTAACGTATATGGTATTAAGTCATTGAAAGTAATCAAGTATAGTATGGAAGTATGACTTGCACACTGATGCTATGTTTCTTCTCCTTACACAAATTACTGACTATATAGTTTCTCATATATAAGTATCTCAACTCTCATTGTGTCCTGTGAAATTACTGCAAACTTCCATCATATGCACCCCAGACCCCCACTGTCCATACCACTCCATCAGATGAATGAAAACACTACTACTCACTAGTCTACATTCGAAGTTTCTACTTTATATAATATTGATGTGGCTTTGGGAAGCTTCCTTATATTAGGCCATCTTGATAAAGTCTGTCACCAAGATCCTGTGATACTTACTGGGAAAAGGGGAGGGGGTTGTAGCGTTGGTGGGGGCAAGTCACCCCTCCCAATACCAAGTGTCTCTGCTGCCACAGCAATAGCCCCTCGTCCTCTACCACGACCACGCCCTGCCATACTTGAGAGTTACTGATTTTTACTGAGTACAAACAGAATACTGCAACCACGTTACTTTTGACTTTGTTTACATACACATGTCAATGGCATCTCCAGGAAACCCTTTTCCTGTATTTTGCATTTACTACACTAGTTACTGATCAAAAGTTTCAACAAAATACTAGGAAGCACACTTCTTAACTCTTATAAATGATGGTTGTTGCTGTGAGACCCATACATAGGGCACCTGTGCGTACACGTGCACACTCGCATGGGTTATTCAAGGACTTTTAGCATGTGACGCAGACGTGACAAATAGAGGTTGCAGTACAGACGAAACCATTACTAGTAGAGTGCACCACGAGCAAGGATGAAATGCACCCAGTAATGTGAACAACATGCCTTAAAATCAAGCAGAATTTTGCAATGATATGAAAAAAATACAACGAAAATTGTAAATGTGTACTTTTGAATGACATTGTTATGAAGATATGACAGAGAGAAGGTTACATTTGTAACAGTTCACGCCTCACGATGGTGTCAGAATCCCTACTACAGAAGCAACAAATGGTTTAACTGAACCTCGTACAATACTATAATAATACGTATGATAAAATATAGAAAGAGATTGCGAGAAATCCATATTACATCCAATAAGTATAATTTAAAATGTATAATAATATTTTCTGTGTTTAAATTATACTATATTTCTATATTTGTCTTGTTAATTACTTTTTATATTTTATAATCGGATCAGAGGTGTACCCTTTGACCTTGATTGTATCGGAAAAACTCCAAAATGGCGATTGTCTAATGTTGTTGTGTAAGTCATCGCTCGCGAAATTTTCACTTCAGAAGATAGTTCGGTGAAGACTGTTGATGAAGACTGTCATAATTTGTTCTATTCGTTCGCAAAATAACTAGATCTGTGCATCGATACACGTATAGATATACAGTTATATTCTGATTCGCAATTGTGTTGTCGTACACGGATGACGTAAGACCGTGAGAGACTTTCACACTCAGGGGTCACAAAAGAGGATCGACACGGGATTGTTGACGATACCCAACTTCTTTATTTTAGATCTGTACCCAATTTGTTAAAAATGCCTGGCGGTGTCCGGTACAGCTATCGACCAGCAAAACAGCTGTTTTCAAACCTGAAAACAGTTACTTTGTACTCAGGTAAGCGTCGAAAAACGTTCATGAAAATATTCGTGTTAGGACCATGATCATGTGAATGTGACAACATACAACAATATATTCAGTCACTGGTAGTGGTACGAGACCTACATGATTACCTCTGATAAATGCCAAGTAACTGATGTTATTCTTGTCATTGGCACGGATGGAGTGTTGAAATATTTTGTTCATCGAAGATGTAACAATTCTTTATGTTGTGTTCTATAATATCTGGGCAGTCACTGTAACTTGTAAGAATAGTCAACCAGGTTTGTTGTCATTGTTATGTACTTATATATACTAGTCTTACATAAGTTAACGGTGATTTTTTTAACGTTTATGAACCTAGGTAACAGAGGTTTAAATCAGGTAAAATAGCATAAATTTCCATACCATGTTGAGTATCATAATTTGGACCTCTGTAAATTACAATATACCAAGGAAACTTAGATAAATTTTACCTATATGTTCTTGCTAGCTGCTTCTGACCTATATGTACTTGCTGGTTGACCATAACAAAAGGATGGATCGTAAAGGAAGCCATGAGGAACACATCGAATTGTGTGAAACAGATCATGTAAGCTCTAGATATAGTTAAAAATCAACAGAACACTATGTGTGATGATGAAGGGTGGTTAAAGCAGTCAATAAGGTATAAGTGATAACAATGAAATCACAGGACATTGTTGATGTATTCAGAATAGACAAAAATAAAAGACCAATGAATGCTGGGAAGCACAGTTTGGTAAGATCCTTTACACAACAACACTAGAGGAAATATACCTCCTTGTATGTAAACACAATGTACCAGTTTCATAATTAGTGAAAATTAATCTTTGAAAAGTAGCTGAAAACTGCAAAAACAGGCAATTTTCTAATGGTAGAAATATCTAAGTTTAAAGTATTTACCCCCCACCCCCACCCCACCCCACCCATCAATAAGGTCATGGATCTTTTCAATATGTTTTTTTTTTTTTTTTTTTTTTTTAAACAACAGAAATTACTACAGAAGAATTCTGAACACAATCTTTTTTTTTATTAAACAGTACAGCTGTGATGAGACTAATTCTACTCTATTGTGCTTAGTCATTCAAAGTTACTGTACATCAGTGAACACGTCTGTTACATTAGAAAATCAGTTATGATAATATGTAATCCATTGTCCATACACTCAAAATGAAATATCCATGTAAAATGTATTCTGTATGTGGTTTAGAAAGGCTTTATGAATATACAGGGGACGTATTAATCTGTATTTTGATAGCATACTATATGCAGTGTATCAGTTGACCTCAAAGAGTTCATGTTTTTTTAGCATCAACTGGACTCTGTTGACTTTGTGATATCTATACTTGTACCTTTGCAGGGTCACGAACAAGAGTCAGACTTCTCCATTCTAGATGTTCTGCTGTAGCCACAAAGTCTCAAATACATTTGCGCCTCTTCAGTTCTAGTAGTGTAGTACTATCAAATAATTCAACTAATGGACCATCAAAAGGGGATTCTGGTAAAAAAGCTGCTGGATCTGGAAAGGGAGGAAATGGAAAATCCGGACAGCTTAGATGTCCCAAATGTGGTGATCCATGCACACATGTTGAGACTTTTGTTTGTGAGTATTATAGTATAAGCTGTCATACCTGAAAAGAAATCCCCTATTTTAAGAAACTATCTACATTGGTGTATGTACTATTCTAATAAGTGTTTTGAAGAGAAACTAGAGTCTTTTATAAATTTTTAGTCTTGGAGAGAAAAAGTTGTATATTTAGTGTACAAACAATAGAATTTGAATTTTATTCCAAGTATCTCAACTAGCAATAATCTAGTAGCATAATGAAATGACAATTAGATGTTATTTCCCAATATTTTTCTTCATTCAGCCAAGGAAAATATTCGTGACCAAAGGGGTCTTTAGCGACTTGTAGTGACAACCCTTAGGTCACAAGTATTTTCCAGCTGAATAAAGAAAAATATTGGAAAATAACATAATTGTACAAGCGCCAGTAATATCAAAGAAATATCAGGAAAGTAATGGAAGTTTTGAATGTTTTGACTCATATTTCGAACACAGCAGAACCAGTGATGTAGACACGCATTGTCATGATATAGATGTGTGTTAGCTTGACATAGAACGACCAGAGTATATATTCCATATTTTTTGTTCAACTTGGCTGGTGCATTGTATAATAAGAAATAACTCCTCCTTTTATATTATATGTCATATTTCTCTGTGAACAAACACACAATGATTCCAAAGCATGTGGTAATTCTGATCAAGTGCTGCTGCCTTGATGAGATGAAAAGTACCGGTACACTCTGACTTCAAAAGTTGTTCATTTTCTGTAAAATTGTGTCAAAATAATCACCAGACCGAAAACACTCCTCTCTACGTACATAACCAAGTGACAACTATAGAAGATGTAACAGCTCTAAGCCTTCTTGTGAAGCCTGCATTTACATATATGTTGTTGGATTGAATGTTAATCATGTCGTAGATGACAGCTACATCAAATTTATTATTCATCATGCCTGTTGTTTAATATTAAATATCAGATGGGTTTAGAACGAAATCAGGACACAACACCGATAAAAGAACAATGAAGTAGAAATAGGACAATGAACAGCTGATTATAATGCACAATGTTCCATGTTTACAATCCTCCTTTGTCAGGATGTATTGTTCTTTCACCAAAACACTGGACACTGTTATGTAATATTCTTTTCAATGTAGTTGTGTTTTGTGCAAAATGGTATTACAATGCAAGGCCGCCAAACCAAATAGTAGACAAGATCGTCGTCTCACTGTACAAAACAAAAGTTCAATAAAATTGTGATGTTTCAATCATCCATTATTGTTAAAATATCATTTTGTGTAGAAATCACAGAGAATATACTAAAAGTATGTAATTATTCACAGGCTTACTGTTGGCGCTGAGTGAATTACTGGGAAAAAATCCACAAATGTTTAAATTATGTTTTGAAGTATTTTTTCCAACTGTGTACACTGAAATACTTTTGTCTTGATGTGATATTGAACTTACCTTATCATCCTTACATTGTTATGTTACATTATGTATTCTAGTGAGGTTATTCTTCAAATACCTTTCATTTTCAGCATCAACAAGATTTGTCAAGTGTGAGAAGTGTCATCATTTCTTTGTAGTTCTGTCAGAAACAGACAGTAAGAAGAGTTTGAAAGAAACTCAAAGTCAACCTCGACAAGATAGACTTCCACCCCCACCTCCTAAAAAGGTATTTTTGTAGTTCGATTATCTATCTTAGTAATTTCAAATTGTTCTGCATGCATGTCATAGATTTAGTGACATTAACAATACATACAATTGAAATGTCAGACGCCACGTAAGTAAGGTTACATCTCTGTCTGAAAGCAACAGTGTTTTGTCATTTCCTGAAGTGAAACACTATTTATCTTCTGCATATTTCCATAGAATATTATGAAAGAAGTGTGGTGTTTGGAGGTCATTTTGATAAAAATAGAAAGAAAAAATATAATGTGATCACAACCAACTTTCTTCTTCCTGTAAAGTTTCAACAATTTTTCATGATTTTTGGAGACAAAGAATCAAATCGGCAACTGATGTCTCCTTTTTCAACAAGAAAAATCATGCTCAGTTCATTCAAATTTTGATAATATATGTATTAATGGTCAAAAGGTATTTCTGCTATCTTTATCCCTTTTTCTCGTACATGTATTTGGTGCGATTTTTGGATAAGTTCTAAGGCCATAGGTGATATGAATAAAATAAAAATATCAGTATTGGACAAGCCTACACAAATACATATTTATTAGCTTAGGTGCATGACAATGTCAAAGAGTGATAGTATATCAAACTGTGACATTTTGTCTACAGATCTATGAATACCTTGATAAGTTTGTAATTGGACAAAGTCAGGCCAAGAAGGTGTTATCTGTAGCTGTGTACAACCACTACAAGAGAATCTACACCAGTCCTTTGGCAGCTATCAAACCAAATACAGACACTCAGGAGAGTCGTATGCAAGGAGGTGTCTTTACACCTAGAGGTAGGCACAGAAATGATGTTGACTGCAATGATGTATTCTACTCAGGGAGTCAATATAATGAGGAAATATGATGTCCATGAGCCAAATAAGTTATCTAAAAATTAGGCTAAGAATGCATATTCTGTGAAAGGAAAATACTACTGTCAATACAAATACACGATCCATGAACATGTATTCTTACATTACTCTTCCTATTCTCGCTACCTGCAATACAATTCTACACATCACTGTGGAGTCAAATGGAACAAAGTCGCGCGACAACGCGTTCTAATGTCGACAACTACACTTCCGGTCGCCTATGCTAATACACATGAATGTTTCTTTCCCATTTTCAGTTGTAGACATCTCTTGTAATTTTGCTCTGGAAAGATACTGTACATATTTAAATTTCCCACCTCCATAATTATATGAGCTTAAAACTTGCGTTTATCTTATTTGTTACAAATTAAACTGTTCGGAAGAAACATTCACGTGTATTGACATAGGCGACCAGAAGTGTAGGTGTCGACAAATGCAAGCGCGGTCACGAGACTGCGTTCCATTTGACTCATTGCGATGCATAGAATTGTATTGCAGATAGCGAGAATTGCACAGTAAGTATTCGAATATGAAGTGATTGTATACAAATGACACAACAGTTAAACTAATCATGTTTTGTAGTATGTCATTGGGATACTGGTACAACCTTATAGGATCTAACACTTGTTACAGTGCCCCCTATCGATTTATTTTTCATCTGAAGACCTTTGTAAAGTGATGGGCTAGTGTGTTTGTTAATAGTGGAAAAGATGTAAACAATCTAGTGAAAAACACTGATATTTTAGACCAAATAATACTTTGTTTTAGTTTACAGAAATTAATTGCGTTAACTGGAATCTCTGTGTGAGACATTTTTATTGTTTGGTTAAGATTTTTTTTTCTCAACTTTATTACTGTTGGGCATTGAGTACCAGAATTGAATAGGAGTGTTGTGTTGTCCGTCTTTGAACCACCACTGATAAAATACATTGCAGTGTCAAGGTCATATACTGTTTACTGATAGGCGAAGTTTTAGAATTACATGTAAGCCCTGATCATTGTGAGACATGCTGATTGATTTCCTCTGTTCCTCAGTAAATGGAATGGCCTGTAGTAAACCTATTGATACATATAACAATAATATACACAGTCATGTATCTTTATATATGTTTATAATACATATACCAATAATGATAATATTTGTATTGTTAAGGTCTTGTTCTTTTGACATATGTAGTGATATTTGTTAAACTGGTTTAAAACAACAGCTCAGTGACATGTACCTGGCAATGTAAGACTTACATAAAGCAATAAAGCTTTTCATGTCCAGTATTCTATAACTATTCACCGCTACTGAACAGAGTATTGCCCTGGAGAGATATGTGCTGTATAAATTTGACTGATTTATTGGTTGATTGATTGAACAAACACTCACATTCAGGAATACATTTTAGGAGGTCACATTAACTAGGTAATCCACCAATGAAATCAGTAGTTACTTTGCACTGTACTTAACCAATGAAATCACTTGTTACTTAAGAGATTGCACTACCTAGGTAAGTTAGCAATGAAACCATTGGTGTCTTGGTCTACAGAACTTCTTCAAATCGCAGGTATCACTAGCCATGGAAATGCCTTGGGTGCATCATCAGTGCAGCAGCAGCAACAACAACAACAACAACAACAATCTGGTAACCAGGGTAATGAGAATGAGAGGAGAGGTACCGGTAGTGATATACTGGAAAGTACTACACATGATCTACGTGTTGAGAAGAGTAATATTCTACTACTGGGGCCTACTGGGTCAGGTGAGTCTAGCAAAACAGTTGAAATACAAGGAAACCGTCTTTTTCCTCTTATTAGAAATAAAGAAGTTCCATGAAACTGTTCTCTGATTTGATAGTACTACACAAATGTAGTATTACAAGAGGCCAAGAATCTTTATCTATTATGTTGTATTCAACGATAACAATGGATGAATTCCATCACATGACTACAATGAGTTGTTGTGATTCCAATTCTGCTAGAAGAGTTTATATAGGATGGCTTATTGAAGGAAAATAATAGCCGGATTCTGCAGTATGGTGTGTATTTGTGCACAGTTTCCATCCAATACAGGAATACATGTATCAGTGTACATGTACTGTCAAATTCTATATTTCCTAGTAGCACATTGGAAGTATCATAAACATGGCAGCTACTGAGCTAGCTGTTACTAACTCACATACACTGCATCATTGTAAACCACAGCCTCTTTTATGACACCATCCAAGACATACTGCCTAAAGGCCGTGGTTCCATTCACATACAAATTGGTTATTCCTGCATGGCTAATTTCATCATTTTGTACATCAATACTGTAACCAATCAGATTGCCTCATGTATACCATGTGATATACAATGCCTTGGCATTTTTTTCGCAATGTCGCAGAAGAAATAACAGCTGTGGTTTGCGAAAATGATACACTGAATATCAAGAAGCAAACTTGTACAGTACTGACTGATTCATATTGCTAGATGTGCTTGGTTTCTTGAGTTGAACTAATTATATGTACTGCAGGCATATATGTCATTTATTGTTGTTATGATATATAGTTCCTCTACTTTATCACTTTGTCCTTACGTCTCTCAGCCTCTAAACTTTGGAAATATTTGAAAAATGATATGTGATTCTCCACCGGAGCAAAGAAGCAAAATTGTTATGCTTTACTGTGATATATGGCCAATATTACATTTGTAAACATGTCATTTTTCAGTGTTTACTTAGCAATAGCAGTTTTACATCCAATATATTTTTCATTATTAATTTAATAGAAGCAGTTTTACATCCCTATATATTAATTTTTTTTCATTCTTTTCCAATAATCTGTACAGGTAAAACACTATTGGCACAAACTTTGGCAAGGTGTCTAGATGTACCTTTTGCTATTTGTGACTGTACTACCCTAACTCAGGCAGGTTATGTTGGTGAAGACATAGAATCTGTAGTTGCTAAACTATTAATGGATGCTAATTCTAATGTTGAAAAGGCTCAACAAGGTAAGAGTTCATATCTGTACCTAATTATCCAGTGTGTAAAGTAATCACCTTTCACATTAAATATCTGAAGCCAAGTATATGGATACTCTTAACAAGGCATTGTGAAGAATTGGAAACCCTGCATACATGTTTACATGTGCTTTCAGCTTGTATGTTTTGACTATACGTTCAGCTTTTGTGTTGGGCTTCCGTCTATCAGCACAATGAATTGCACTTTGAATAGGATTGATGGTATTTTACAGTAAAACAAGAAAGAGATATGATAGGGAGATAGTTGAAATGGTTGAGACCCACTCACCACAATTCCTTATCATTAGTGGGTGTAAAGCAAATGTAGTGTTCACTCAGGTTGACCCTGTCAAATCATTAACAGATAAAATTAAATCACTGAGGATGTAACAGCCCTAAATGTAGTCCTAACTTGTGAAAGCCTCGTCGTGTGTGATTTATCACTAGTGTTAATTCATTTGTTTCTTTAGGTATCATATTTCTTGATGAAGTAGACAAGATAGGTAGTGTACCTGGCATACATCAACTTAGAGATGTTGGAGGTGAAGGAGTGCAACAAGGATTGTTGAAACTATTGGAAGGCACTGTAGTCAACGTACCAGAGAGAAGTTCACGTAAACTCAGAGGAGAAACTGTCCAAGTTGACACGACGAATATTCTGTTTGTTGCATCAGGGGCATATAATGGCTTAGATAGGATTATCAGCAGAAGAAAACAACAAAAGGTGTGAACATATTTAATTTTTGGAAGTTACATAGTTTCCATCTTCATTAATCAAGCCATAGATATGGAAACAACTATTGTAGAGGTTCTTTTTGCACACACAGCGAACGTCATGGATTTTGACCATGTTTCCATCATGTCTTCACTGTCATGCATTTACTACAAGAGAAAATTCTTACATTTCACGATTGGACATTTTTCCGAAATATTTCTATTTTGGGGTACAAAACAGATTCAATTAAAAGTAAAATTGATTTTGTCGGATGAGAACTAAAATGGGTAAAAAAAAACCACCCTCAAACTTAAAGAATTTAGTTTTTTATCTGACATTGAAGTATTGATCTCGCCCCTAACTGTAATCTGCTTACTAATAAATAATGTTTCGATTCATATACAGTATTTAGGATTTGGTGCTCCATCCAATGTTAGTCCTGGCAGGAGAGCTGCTACCGCTGGTGATGTATTGAGTCTTACTGAAGGACATGATACTAAGGCAGACAATGAAGAGAGAGATAATTTACTACTTCAAGTTGAAGCACGTGATCTTATAGAATTTGGTATGATCCCAGAGTTTGTGGGCAGATTTCCAGTAGTGGTAGCACTGACATCATTGGATGAAGAGATGTTGATACGGATATTAACAGAACCAAGAAATGCTCTCATTCCCCAATTTCAAGCTCTGCTAAGTTTAGATAAGGTACATATATGGCAAGTTTTTGTCAGGCCTCTTTCTGTAAATAAAAAAACTCTGAAGATGTACCAGTATGCAAACAACAACATCAACAACAACAACAACAACAACAACATCTTTAACAGCAACATTGACAACACAATTTACAATAACAGTGCAGGAGGCTTTCTGTCTACATCTGGCTAGAGCATATAGATAGTCTCAAAATGAAAGTGGAATTCCATACCTGTGCAAGTCAATGGAGAATACTACAACAAGTAAATTGTTGAAAATTGTAGAAAGTATAGTGATTTATTGGGCTACCAACTCTAAACTACTTGTACACATGTCTGTTCCAAACAATCTATCAAAGTCATTGTTAACAGTTCAGAATCACACTGAAATGATAGGTGTTGAACATTTCAAGCTGTGAATAATATGTATTTTTATTATCATCCATACAGGCTGAGTTGACATTTTCAGCCGATGCAATGATTGCTATTGCTCAAATGGCATTAGAAAGGAAGACTGGTGCTAGAGGACTCAGAGCCATTGTGGTAAGTAAGAAATAAAGGTTTAGGTATAATACCTAAATTTCCACAGAGCAACTTATTTTAGAGTGGTTTACCTTTCTTCTTAGTGGTAAAATACAAAATGTTCTCCAAGAAATAATGGCCGTCAGTTTTGTACTTTGATTTCCAGTAAACAACATGTGAATATAAGATCCTATGAGAAAATTTTGATTGTCAAAATTCCATAGAATGGTTGTGAATAAGGAACTCTTCTTTATACCTCTCACTACAGGAAACTGTACTTTTGGACCCAATGTTTGAAGTGCCTGGATCTGATGTTATTGGTGTTCACATAGATGGGGAGACAGTACGTGGCAACAAACCAGCACAGTTTATCAGAGCACAAGAACCAACTGAAGAAACAGACCAGGTTGAGGAACAGGAGGCTCAAGCCAACCCTTAGAAAAACAACTACCATGTGACAGTAGAAGGGGCAGGTGTCCATCTATCTCCATCATACTTGGGAAGCTAATTTATGATGTTTACATAACAGTGATTAGCAATGCCATATCAACTATTTGCGTAAAGGAAATGACATTATTTACTGTTTGACATGGTAGCCAATTCAGTCACATTGAACTGAAAATGTATTTGGTGGCCAAAGAGTTCTGCATTATTTATATGCATATAATATTCTTTCATTTGAATGAAAAGACCTGTCAGTTCTCTGATGTAATGTAGTTGTGCAATTTTCTAATGACATTTCTAGAGAATTATGGAAGAAAATGACTTAAAGATATCTGTAACAGGTTTGGCTGACAACTGCCTTATCTGTCAGAAATGCAATGTCTTTTCAAACTTCTGTCATTTGACTATTTAATTTTGCCTTCAAGACTGTATTTTAAGTAAATGGAACATGAAGAAGGGTTACTAAGGCAACTCTAGTTTCAAATCAACTTGAGGAAATTCATTTGTAAAAGAACAACACAAAGTAACTGCACGAGTAACTTTTTGCAATGCTTCACTTCTGTCGAACTCTATAAACTACCTAAATCACAAGATGAAATCATATTTGAATATTTTCTTTTGATGTGTAGTATTTCGGTTTGCCCATGGTATCATTATTTTGACCTTAATGAATATGAGAAACATGTATCTAACAAAAACTAAGAGATTTCTTGTTTTTTTTTTTGTTTTTTTTTTAAATCTAAAAAGCACTGCAATGTGTTCATTTTTTAAAACTTAAAAAAGGAACACTATTCAGGGAGTATGTATGTAATTGTATAAATGAGTAATAGTAATTGTCAGTACATGAAGAAGGAACATACATTCATGCTCAACCATTGGTTTACTCTTCGTATTATTCAGGAAACCTTTGTTTTTTGCAAGACAATTTACAAGGAGAAAAATGGAACGTTTACGCCATTCTCATATATTTGCTTTTCATAAATCTTTATGAAATGTGACAATACATATTTAGGAAATTATCAAAATGTACCATACGCCCAAACCATTTTTACTTCAGTTGTTAGCTTAGTTTTATTTAAGGAAACTAACACAAGAATGGTAAATCATCATTTACAAACCCCAACTTAAATGCACGGATAGAAATATGTTAGGCAGTACTGCTAGAGGGAAATACATTTCACCTGCTACATGTAGATGAACAATTTCTTTGCCCTATTTATTATCATAGAAAAGGCACCGATTGTGGCTTTTTTGCAAGCCAAATCTTCCTTTATTTGGAGACAAATTAATCCATGTATGGCAAAACCGTTGGTCAATAATAAATGGTTTATTTACCCAGATATATAAATTATTATGAAACCTTGGTAACAAAAAACAGAGATAAATGAATGGGGAGCAAGAAATAGCATTTTACCCATTGTTGACAAGGACTCGTCAACAATGGGTAAAATGCTATTTCAATAACCACATGATGCCATAACACCTGACGAAGACATTCAATCCACTGATGAATCTCTTTGGATCAAAACCAATCTTGTCTTCTCCTTAGGCAGTGTCATGACCCTTCTGTTTTGTGCTTCTACATATGTGATACCATTGACAATCAAATCATTGCCTTACCATAGATGGCAATAACTGGTATCTTACTAAGTGTACTTGCATTAAAACATCTCAAAATACTGTGTATTCATTGCACTGAGAATGATTTGAAGTCATAATAAGTTTGGAAACATTATTCATTCTTGGTAACCAGTCAACAGCATGTGCAGAGTGAAGCTTTGATGGCTTCGTTGAATTCCATTCACGATTTCTCTAAGGAGATGTTTGATGGCATTTAAAAAGTCCCTAGTATCAGAAGTCAACTCGAAAACATCAATGATTATATCACATTTATCAGTAGCCACTTGCCTAGGATATGGACTGTATGTAGTAAATATTAAACCATAAATATTAAAGCCAATGAGAATGTACAATATTGAGTACATCTGCTGCTGCGTTATTAGTCCCTGTTTTACTTTTCGTACATGTAATCCCACCATTGACCTTGGCATCGTTCAAACAGCAGGAATGGGATAACAGGGAAAGGTGAGCTGGTCCAGCTGATGTTGTAGAAGTCGATCTTGTGTTGGGAATTTTGACTTACATTAACATCAGTATTGATGTGATATAAAGGAAGAAAACAGGCGAATGAACAAAATTAATTAAGACCAGTTTTCTTCCACAATATCATATGTTAGTGTAAGACAACACGCAAAGCCCTCTCTTCTGAGATGTTTACCTGTATGCCAACTCTTAGACATGTGTGCCACCATGGATGTAATAGTCTCACTAATACATCCATGGTGCCACGTATGATCCTTGCTGTGTTACCAGTTTACCATTCTCGTTAATGTATATGGTGGCATGTGAATGTCATACGAAAAAAGTGTCAAATCTGTGACGCTACTTAGTATCAGCACAAGAACACCAAAAGATGAAAAGCATGGTGATATATTCTACTTCCAACTTGATTACACATTGTGACTAGTTCTACTTCTAACATGGTCAGACTCGTTGTATCTTGGATACAACTTATACAATGAACAACTTGCATTTTGCTTGAAGGCAAATTAATGATATAATCAGCCAACAAGAGAGTAGAACGATTACTGTATCACAATGTCACATGCATGCCACAAGCATTGTAACAGTTATCATGACGGGGAATACACGGATGAGAGCTGGTCTAGGGAAGTGGCAACTACTGATTGTTGTCCAGATAAAATAGTATAACTCATCGAAAATGACACGAAGTCTTAAAAATAGTTAACTCATACAGGCCAGTGAACTATTTTAAAGATATAAATGTAACAGCTTTATGAAAACCAAGGACCTATAGGAGTTAAAGAACTTGGGTCTGTGTGGGTTTAAGTTATTGAGCATTAATTTTAGCAGAGTATGCGTTGTTTCCATTAGTAGCCTTAATTTTGTGCTGTCTGTTCCAGTTTTATCATTACACAACTTTGATGCGTGCACTCTTTGTCACTTAGGAACAATGATTAGGCATTGTATAATAGCTGTATTTTGCTGTCATCATCACATTTTGTAATGTAATTATATTATTCTTTGTGGAAGGTAATCATGTTTTGAGACCATAAAAATATTAAAAATACATTTTTGAAATTTATTGATGGAGTATGAAGTTCTGATGCGTCTTGTTTTTAGCACAACCTTACTGATGATCAGTAGTGCTATAGGCATGGTGAAATGTGTGTGTGTGTGTGTGTGTGTGTGTGTGTGTGTGTGTGTGTATGTATGTATGTATGTATGTGGCTTAAAGTTAAAAATCGCCAGACCGATTGCCTTCATGAACATTACTTAGTGTGTGGAGATGGAAAATTTTCAAATGAATATGATCACATCAGAGCTGTGTTTTGGTTCAACAACCGTGATTTTCGGTAAAATCTTTGAACTCCAAAATTACGGGCCAGATTGGCCTGAAATTTGGTTTGGGTGTTCTGCAATGGTTAGACATGGTGATTCTGTCAAATTAAGTAATCTAATGGGCAGATTTAGCTGATGAGGATGCATTTTGGGTGTGTAGATGAACATATCAATATCAATGTTTCTATGCAACAATAGTGACCATTTCACACATAGGTAAACATTGTAATTCTCTGCTTTTGCAGCTACATACCTTTTGCCATGCATAGATGGAATACGCGTTGTGATGGATACCTTGTGAATTCGCGCAGTTTATTGCATGTTTTGGAGGAAAAATAAAATTGAAGAGTTGAGAAAAAACAACACGGCAGGGAAAGAAATCCCGAATTGAACTAAATATATGAACAAAATACTATTATAATACAGTATAAACTTCAGAGACAGTGCTGTTCTCGTTAAATACCCCCCCCCCCCCTTACCCGCTGACCTATGTCTAGCGTATATCCTCAACATTAGGTTGAAAAACTCGTTCCACTTCGCTAATTGTGCTCGCAACCCGTAGACCTGAAAAAATGCCCGCCCACTTAGTGTGCACTAAAATACCGCATATAAACAACTTCTTACAAGAACACATACCGTAACGCTATCTGCACCTGAAATTACACTGTACCAGATTTTCACCTTTGTTTCATTCAGCCGATGTTAGTTCCATTCATTGAGAAATGCCGTTTGTCTGTGTTAGTGGGACATGTAAGCCTAGATATTTTCGCTACTAGAAAATTTTGCGATTTTACAGTCTTCAGCTAACTCTAAAGGGATAATTTTTACTTATTACACTAGACTGGTATTGTGTTAATATGCATTTTACTCACTATTTATTTATTTATTTTTTTTTACTGTCCAGCGAAATAAGCGAAAAATAGTCTTTAGTGAAAAGTTCCATACAGCGCAGTATATGGGAGCAGAATGGGCTTGGGGATGGGGGATGGGGGGGGGGGTTAGGGTAGGGTAGGGTAGGGTCCCTGAGTCTTTTCGTATGGACATGCGGATGACTTTTCTGTATGATAGTATGTGAAAGGTAAGTCATTTATGACATTTCAAAGTTCATCGCACTTTGTCAATTGTGGGGACATGAACTATGCCTGGGCGGGTCAAAAGTCAAAATTCAGGATCCAGCAACAAACTTTTAAGAGTCATAGCATGCATGGAGTATTAGCATGATACCCAGTTACATCACGTGGTTTAAAACAGGCTCTTTCCGATGTTATCGATCACTTATTTATAGACATCTTAGCATCTATTGGGTACTAATTTAATGATAACTCATTTCACACTTTAAATAGGCCAGCTATATACAAAACGAGGTAGACAAACTTTACAGAATATCACCGACCCATATCCCCTTCAAATTTCATTTTGACAATTAAAACGCTTTGGTGATTCGTTACACAAAACCAAAACTAATCATGTTTTATCATAAATTTGTTTAATGTGCAAATTACCATGAGCATGATTTTTTCACCTTCCTTGAATTTACTCTGAATTTCGTTGAATATGAATTAATTGTTGAAACTGAAATGGTTATTTTTATCTAAAGTATACATAAAATTTGCAGTTTTGATTTAATTTCATTGCAGTTATTTTTGTTGATCACACTGACTAAAAGTTTGCCCCTCACAGTATCTAAGGATACAGGAGAAAACTTGCCATCTCAAGAATTCATACATGTATAAATTGTTATAGACAGAATAGAACGTTCGCTGGTGAACTTGGAACCCATCTATTCACCGATTTGTATCTGCAGTGACTGTTTGCGCACGACACAGGGCAAAGGTCAAGAGGTGTGGTTGTATGTGTGTTGTTATCCAAAGTGTCAACCATACGGAAACATCGATCGCGTTTAATGTATTTCTAATTTGTCTGCATGAAATCAACATGTTACTGGAGGTACTTGTCGCAACTTTCGGAGGCTTGTTTATTGCACTATGCATAGCAGCCGTATCATATCGATTCTTTTTCCGCGACTTGGAGGATGTGACTGTGATGGTCAAGGCGTTAGCTGAAAGTAAAAGAAGAATTCGAAACGAGCACACCGTAGTTGATGTATTTTCTCAAACCCTTGCTAAGTTTGCACATAAACCATGTCTCTTGTTTGAGGACGAGTCATACACCTATGCAGACATTGACCGACTAGGCAACAAATTTGCTAACTTTGTACGCAAATCTGGTTTGAAATGTGGAGATACAGTTGCAATGTTTATGCACAATGAGCCAGCCTACATATGGACCTGGCTTGGATTCGCCAAACTTGGGATTAAGTGTGCACTACTAAACTACAACCTGAGATCGAAGTCCCTTCTTCATTGCCTGAATGTCAGCAAGGCCCAGCTACTTGTAGTGGGCAAAGGTGAGAGCACATACCAACGTCACTGTATTTTCTAGGCCATCCACCAGTTTACGTTGTGTGTGGGAGATGGGGGGGGGGGGATTTTGTACTCTTTTCTCTTGACCTCTTTTGTTCTAGTCGTGGTATATTTGACAAACAGTCGTTATATTACCACAAACGTAGGTGAAATTCCACACAAAGTTTGTTCAGGCAGGCGATAACCAGATCGACACTGCGTCAGATTTCACTACCGCTTGAAAACTTTTATTCCAAATAAAAACACATAAAAGTTAACCATCGTAGCGTATACAGAAAGACATGTATAAAATGTGTCTTTGCAAAAGTAATCACGCCATATTACGTAACATTTCCAGCCTGCCTTGTCATGCATGAGAGTTGAGAAGAGATATAAATGCCGTCCCGTTCTATTCACCACGTCGTTACCATGTATACCTCTACTCACAGTATAGTCAAAGTCGTTACTCTAGAATGCATGAGATGCAATTTAAAATTCAACCACACCCACCCATACAGTCATTAACGTACATGTCTTTGTTAATCAATCACAAAATTCTAACCAATAACACAGTTGCTCATAAAGTTAGTGTTTATTGGGGCAGTTATATAATGTCCAAATATGGTATATTTGTCAGCTCAGGATGCTACTTATACACTGTTTACGTCACTGTAACAATTGGGCTTCACTGATTGGATGAACAACTAAGGGCCTTTGACCAGAGGTGGTTTAGTTAAAGACCACGTTGGCATCCAGACTACATTCACCAAATAAATGAATAATCATCTAGATAATGTAAATCAATGAAAAAGTACACACACACACACACACACACACACACACACACACACACACACACACACACACACACACACACACACACACACACACATACACACACACACACATACACACAATATATATATATAACTCGGTGAGTATCAATCTGCTAAGACAGTGCTCTCTCTCTCTCTCTCTATATATATATATATATACACACACACATCTGTATATTGCAATACGATGATGTATCAGTATGTATGTATGTATGTATGTATGTATGTATGTATGTATGTATGTATGTATGTATGTATATGTATGTATGTATGTATGTATGTATGTATGTATGTATGTGTGTGTGTGTGTGTACATACATGCATGCGTACATGCATGTCTGTCTGTCTGTCTGTCTGTCTGTCTGTCTGTCTGTCTGTCTGTGTGAATGTATATGCGTGTGCCTGTGTGTCTCTCGCTATGTATGTGTATAACAGTATATATTCCCCGTTATATGTATTATTCTACTCAGACAAGGAACTGCAAGATGCAATGAAAGAGTTACTCGACGAGATTACGAATAACGGTGTGAAGGTTTGGATGAAAGGAGCAACCCCTCCCGATCATTCCGATAATTGTCTGCGATGGATCGATGAACAAATCACCAAAGAGTCGGACGAATCTATTCCACGTGACTTGAGAAGTGACGTCGTCTATACTGATGCCTGTGTCTATATTTACACGTCTGGAACTACAGGTACGTTCTAGAAGTTTTGTTTTACGATAAGTTACTAGTAGTTCTTGTTCGTATGTGTGATTGTAATTCTTACTTACAAGTATGTATGTGGCCTCAGGTTATTTTTTATAAAAAATATGTTGGAAATGCATAAAGTCTGATGATGTGGATCGTAACAGTGGCGACTAGTGGAAGGACGATCACAGTAAAAAGTACACATGTGATACATGTACATACTTTGACAAGACACACAGCTATAGCAAGTAGTTACACCGAACAAAAATACTGTACTTTAGAATGTTAGTTAGGTTTAAGAGATCGATCGATCGATCGATCGATCGATTACATATCTAGCGAACATTATTTGGTTCGGAAATATTTTTTCATTGCTAATTTATGCTTTCGGAATCTTACGACAGGTCTTCCTAAACCAGCAAGAATTTCCCATAACCGTCTGGCATCCATCGTACACGTACTCGACTTATTTTACGTCAAATCAGAAGATATTGTATATACGTCACTTCCGCTTTATCACAGCTCGGCCTTTCTCGTTTGTTTCTCCAGCTGTATGAAAAGGGGTAAGTTCATACCACGAATGAGGAAAGTTTTAAATAAAAAAATGTAATTGTACGTAAATTGTTCTTGTGATGTCTTTATGCTTGTCTTAGCTCGTTAATGTTATTTATCGTGATTTGTAAATGTCTTTCTGAATGGGGTGGGGGGGGGGTTTGCAGGATGAACTTCCCAATGTTTGCTTAATATTGCTGCAGTTGTTATATTGTTGTTTGGTAGTGATAACACCTTTCAGACAAGTAAAAAAGAGAGAAAAGAATGTGTTTATCTATCCATGTCTTCTCATAATCGACTTTCGGTGTTATGTTAGACATTCGGGGCTAATTATCGAAATGTAGAAAGTGTAGATGACGCATAAAGTAATAACGACTTTACTTGTTATTGTTTGCAGGAGCAACTGTGGCATTGCGCACTAAATTTTCGGCTAGTCATTTCTGGGACGACTGTCGCAAGTTCAATGCCAGCATTGTAATGTACATTGGTGAATTGTGTCGTTATCTTCTGGCAAGACCAAAGGTGAGACGAACATCATTTGAAAGAAACTAATGACCACGGACTGATATCAAAATACTACAGTTACAACGCTGTCTCGTCTGTAGCCATGTTTTTGCATCCACAGTAGATTTGAAATCTAAAATTACTATTAAGCTTACAGTAGTGAGTGCTATTTGTTCACGGTGACAAATGGTCTCTATATTGTCTATAGTGGTGCATGTGCTAAGAACCCACTTTCTCCTCGATATGTAGTGAATTAAAGGTACAAATAGTAATGTTCGATGAAATGTGAGGTAATCAGAAGACTATGATACTTTATATGTTTGCTAGTTTGTATGGTTGATGATCGCTCGTTGTTCTTTTCATTACACATGATGTGTATTGTTTATGTGCCCCTGTACCCTGTGTATGCATATATACATTGTTACACATTGTGTATCATTTAATAAGTGTTCGTTGGGTGGTTGGCGCATGATTATCTTACCTCCACCTTGTTAAATAATTTTATTCGAAACAGCTGTGATTTCTATGAACTGAATTAGCTATAACTTTAGCTCTTATATCTGTATTTACACTTGAGCGATTATGTCTTAATGCATATTTTATAGTGATCACTTTCATTGAATAATTAAAACTTTCCTTTTTACTGCAAGCACCCGGATGACACTAGACATAACATACGGATGGCAATAGGTAATGGACTTCGGCCTGATATATGGACAGAATTCAAAGAACGTTTTAATATTCCCGTCATTGGAGAGTTCTATGGTGCCACAGAGGGCAATGCGTTTTTCAGAAATGCTGATGGTAGAGTTGGGGCAATGGGACGCGTTTCTCCTCTGTTACAGGTATAGCTTATATATAAATATTTATACAACTTATCAGCAAAGTGAGCCTATTCGCTTATTGTCGACTTTAAAGTTCTCTCAGCACAAAAGCAAACATGGAAAAGAGAGTAGGAACATCATTATATCAAATTATAAAAGTTTTGCTTACTTCAGGTCATTTCTGGCCCTAGTCACAATGTATTCTGCGTTGGCCGATGTGTGAGGGCGTCCCGACACGATGTACAGCCTGCTGAGTGCACACTACCAGAGCAGTATATTAACTTGATGCAGCGGTCGTTACATATGTGCACAGTAACACCATTACTACTAGTACATTACGGGATTTCAGCGCAAACTCATTAGATAAAAAAACATTCATATAATGTTGATATGATTATTACTCGTCAATTATTTGTTGATGTCATCTATCCTTAACAGAGAGTACGACCATTTTACTTGATTAAATGTGATGATGAGACTGCAGAACCTATCAGAGATGGAAATGGACGATGTGTAAAAGTGCCCTTAGGTAAGTAAGTAATGAGTTTGTGTGTGTGTGTGGGGGGGGGGGGGGGTGGTGCTGAAACTATCACTAGTATCAGAGATGGAAATGGACGACTGTGAAAGTACCCTTAGGTAAGTAAGTAATGAGTTTGTGTGTGTGTGTGGGGGGGGGGATGTTGAAACTGTCAGAGATGGAAATGGACGATTGTGAAAGTGCCCTTAGGTAAGTAAGTAATGTGTGTGTGTGTGTGTGGGGGGGGGGGGGTGTGCTGAAACTATCAGAGATGGAAATGGATGATGTGTGAAAGTGCCCTTACGTAAGTAAGTAATGAGTGGGAGGGGGAGCGAACTGTTGAACCTATCAGAGATGGAAATGAACGATAAAATAAAATTCTCCTAGTTAAGTAATGGGGGGGGGGGGGGGTTGCTGAAACTACCAGAGATGAAAATGGACAATATATGTTAAAATACTCCTAGGTAAGTAAAGGGTGGGGGAGGTAGAGAGGGGTTAAAGGTCAGGGCTTAGCCTAGTAAAACTACTCATTCCTGAGAATTATTACCTGCCAACAACGAACTGTTTACCATGCCAGTTTAAATTAACTTTGAAGTTAGGCTCAACCTTTTTGAAAAAAGTAACTCCTTCCAATAAAACATTTCGAGTTTCAACTTCTATGAAAACGGTGTATAAAAACCTTATCAGTACTATTTCGTGCAATTTCATTGCTTAGACGTTGTTATAAAGTTAGAGAATGTATTCCTACATGACAAACTAGCAAAGACTGTATTTTGGAACTAGTGAATCCGATTTTTGTTGCATGGGAAAGGTAGCATGCTGAGGATAGAAATGGATATGTTCTATCTCAATTTACGAGAAAAAAACAACTTACTGATGTTCATCTTCTAATTCCTTATACAAATGAATGACATGATTTTGGTAGTCTAATAAGTACCTGTAGATTATTTTTGTTTAGATTAGCATAGACTGGATTAGATATTGGTGGGTTTTTATTTTTTTTAAAATGCAAACGCTTGTGGTTTGTTAGTGGTCTCAGGTTTGTACAAGTGAGTGAAAATGGAGTTTAATATTCAAAATGACAACAACCTCAGTATTTACGGCCAGACAGAACAGCGTTGGCTAATATTATGGTGTGTATAATATATGTATAATCTCTAACCTATTTCAACTTAATGTCATCTATAATTTGTAGAAGTTATGGGAGTGTTGCAGAAAATAAGTTCCCCTAAAAGAAACATTACCGTCTTTTATTTGTAGGCCAACCAGGCTTGTTGATAACACGTATTGATAAAATGGCCAGTTTTGATGGTTATGCAGGAAAGAAAGAAAACACACAGAAGAAGATTCTCCAGAATGTTTTCAAATCTGGTGATCAATACTTTAACTCTGGAGATACAGTGCTGATGGATAAAGACTATTACTTATATTTTACCGACAGAGTTGGAGACACATTTAGGTAAAGCATCACAATTTCACAATTGTACTTCTAATATGTTTGATCACCTTGAAAAAGAGCAACGATTTTGGCCTGTTAAAACGTAAACTAGGGGGTACTATTAGTTGGTTTTGAAATCCATGCAAGATACCACCTAGTCTCGTTGCCAGACTCGTGACTATCGTCCCTTAGCTTTGTGAGTGAGGGGCTTTAACTCTTCTCGCGGCTAAGCCGCTCAGCATACAAAGCTTAGGGACGATAGTCACGAGTCTGGCAGCGAGACTAGATACCACCAAACCAGGACTTTTTAATTTAAAAGAAAATCATAAAATTGCAATATTATAATTCGACACATTTTGAAATGTATTAACTGACAAAATAGTAAGGCAATTTTAGTCACAAATGTTGTAGATGCTTATAGTGTTCGTATCAAACCAATCACGTGTCTTAATATTGACAGATGGAAAGGTGAGAATGTTGCCACAACTGAAGTATCTCAGGTTCTTGGAGATTTCCCAGCTATCTTTGAAGCAAATGTGTACGGAGTCGAAGTTCCAGGTACGTAAGCCCATGTCTTACTATATACACTGTGAAGCTTTAGTCTTTACATGTAAAAGTATGATATAGACGCATCTGCGATCGGCATCAGAGGGAGAGAAAGAGAGAGAGAGAGAGAGAGAGAGAGAGAGAGAGAGAGAGAGAGAGAGAGAGAGAGAGAGAGAGAGAGAGAGAGAGAGAGAGAGGGGGGGGGGTGGAGGGAGGGAGGGAGGGGGAGGGAGGGAGGGAGGAAGAGAGAGAGAGAGAGCATGATGTGGAAATGGTGAGCATTCCACGAAATACAATGGATAGCAACCATTACCATGCCCATAACAACTGAGAATATTTAACGTAATCATATTTTTTTTTTAAAAAGAAGAAGAAGCAATACTATGATAATTAAAAGTCAAATATTATTTACAAAAAAATAATAAAATGGACTTAATACATACTTCCGGCACTATTTTCTCGTTTTTAGGAAACAGTGATGGTCGAGCAGGAATGGCCGCTATCACAGTTAAGGATGGTGAAGTTTTAGACTTCGAGGAATTATATGCACATACTACTTCCCGTCTACCCAATTATGCATGTCCAAGGTTCCTAAGACTCCAGAAAAAGATGGAGACAACCGGAACGTACAAGCATACGAAGACCCAACTTGTAAAGGAAAGCTGTGATCCAAGTAAGATCAGTGAGCCATTATACGTGATGGATTTGCAAAAGAAGTCGTACGTACCGATGGACAACACCTTATACCAGAAAGTTGTCAATAGAGTTGTGAAATTATAACTACATATAAATGTAATTGCATATGGAATTGTCTGGGATATAGAAATGATATGCAAAGTGATTAAATATCATGTGAATTTCATTCGTAATACTACATTAAAACATACACACACACACACACACACACACACACACACACACACACACACACACACACACACATACATACATACATACATACGTACATACATACATACGTACATACATACACACACACACACACACACACACACACACACACACACACACGTATACTCACAGATACACAAGTAATGTTAACACGATATAAAAATGTGTATAATTCCTTCGAAACCCTACAAATGAATGGCAAAATCCAAACATTACAGCGAGAAAGAGAATATAATTTTGGCCTGTACAGCTTGCCATATATGGATTGACTGAAATCTATCGATATAGATATGTTCCAGTCTAAATCAGATAACACTCAAAGTGTTTGTGCAGTCATCAATAGGACGTTTTGGCTTGTGAATACAAGCAATACGTCGTGGAATTTCATCACGTCAAACATCGATGTTGCAAACATTATTATCTTTAGATATTTTTGTATTTTGTTGTGATAGTGCTGTAATAAATAGTGCGTTTATTATTCAAATGAATACAATGTGCGACTCTGTATTTAGTTACTGGTATAAACAGTAAGTTGTAACAGCATGCATGGTGTAATCTGTTGAAGTTCAAACAAAATCCATGGTCAGTGCAGTGTAAGTGATGTATGTGTGTTATTTTTATGGTGTCTATCTCAATATGAAACCTTGTGTTGAGGCTCTCTGATCTTGATAGTTCATTTAATAGCTTTGACTCGCTCTACGGAAAAGGGCTATAAATAGCAGTCTTTTCTCTTCATTGTCGCAAACCACGACCATTTTACGGTACCGTTCTTAACAAGCCGGTCCCTATTTCAAAGAAATAATAGTTCTGGTTTGCAAGAATGTGAGTCTTTTCATACAAATATTCCTTTACAGCAAATGTATTTATTACCAGTTTGCTTTGAATTTACTTGTCATGTCGATACACCCCAAAATCTAGGGGGCCTTCAGTACTTATGGGGGGAGGGGGGGGGAGGAATGGGGGGGGGGTCACATTTTACAAACGTGTTTTTGGGGGAGGGTCACATTTTACAATCCGTAGTTTTGTGACCAAATTGGAGATTCAATTATTGTCAATTGGTTTTGTGTGTTTTGAGCTGTAAAAGTGAGATTAGCACTCGACATTTATTTTTACAAGTACTTAACATGCCAAAATACAAAAATAAAAATATATGTATTGTAAGAAAATTGTTTTATAAAACATTTTGTTGAGTGTACCATCTCACCTTATCACGCACAATGTCCGTGAATGTTGTTGTTAAAATATGATGGTGATGATGGTGGTGGTGATATCGATGATGATGATGGTGATGATGATGATGATTTAGTTTTGAATGTCATAGAGAACACGGACAATGATACATGTACTGACTCAAGTAGTACCAGTGAGTCAGATTAAAGTGACACTGATAATGGCAATACTGAAGGTGATGATGATGATGATGATGATGATGATGATGATGATGATGATGATGATGATGATGATAACTTACAACTTGTAGAACTCGATGTAAATATCAGTCTTCATACAGTACAACAGTATTGAATCGAACCTCGATCTTTACCATTTTTGTATATATCTTAGTATTTTGTGTACATAGGACAAATAAGCATTAAAGTTCCTTTGAAAGATGATGATGATGATGATGATGATGATGATGATGATGATGATGATGATGATGATGATGATGATGATGATGCTGATGATGATGATGGTGGTGGTGGTGGTGGTGGTGGTAGTGGTGGTGATGATGATGATGATGATGATGATGATGATGATGATGATGATGATGATGATGATGATGATGATGATGATGATGATGATGATGATGATGATGATGATGACAATGATATCAGGGAACTTTTACAAGTGACCAGATCAGGCAGAGTATGCACAACATGGAAAGCACGTTTTAGATACTAACTAGATTGTGTAGAATTATACGGGAAATGTAACTAGCCAGTCTTTTACTGTCTGTCACTTTATATGTACAAATATTGCTTTCTAATACAGTGTCAAAATGATTTAATTTCTATGTATACATAAATATCATGGGAATATTGATTAACGTTCAGTATATGCATTTGTCATGGGGAGGGTCATGTTTTACAAAATGGGACAAAGGGGAGGGTCACGTTTTACAAATGGAGAATGGGGGAGGGTCATGTCTTATTTAACAGACCATGTGTGATTTCCTCCGCCCCCCCTGTAAATACGGAAGACTCCCTTATTGCCACGCATAGCAATGTAAACTTTGGCGTATGTTAGCAATTAACGATCACTGTGTGTGTAATGCTTGTTACCCCTTGTTTTGAGCAACAGTCAAACCATATAACAATGCCACTATTATAATGACGATATACATCACTATGGAAAGGACCCCTATAATTCGATTGATTGTCCGACCATTACACATAATGACTATTTCAATGGCTAGTACTGTAAGTATCACCAAACACGGAATTAAAATCATCCCCTCTGAAGAGAATGGCACAAAAGCGTTGGAAATGACAAGGATCTTGATAATCCAGGGAACAGCGAGGCACAGAAGAACTTCAAAAATATTGCTTCCCAAACAGTTAGCTACAGCCATATCCCAATGTCCTGCAATCAACGATATAATATACATGAAAGATACACGAATAAATTATGATTAATGTTAATTGTCTCGTGTACTTTACACGAGTGTCTCCCATGATGTATTTGTAAATTTTCTAAAATTTTGTTTTTGTAAATCAGCAAGTCAACTAAATCCATGATATGTAAGATTTTATGGTTGGTATTTTGTAGTCCCATTTCACCATGTGTGAATGTGTGTGTGTGTGTGTATGTATGTATGTATGTATGTATGTATGTATGTATGTATGTATGTATGTATGTATGTGTGTGTGTTTGTGTGTGTGTGTGTGTGTGTATGTATGTATGTATGTATGTATGTATGTATGTATGTATGTATGTATGTATGTCATGTTTGTGTGTGTGTGTGTGTGTGTGTGTGTGTGTGTGTAATACAATACTTAGTAAAATATTGACGAATTGTAACTCTGTTTTTACACTCTTCACAGCTATCACCATACCCATACAACGATATACATGGCAAATATCGCTAAAAGCGTTGTCTGATGATCGCTGTTAAACGTGAAACGCGGTATCACGGCTCCTAAGTAACTGTGTTACTTATACCGCCCTCAATGTACTGAGCACTAGCTATTTATTACAGAATAGATATTTTACCAATACTGAGTAGTTATAAAGTATGATAGACATAACATTTGGGTTTACTAGTCAGATTTTATCCTGAAATTTTATTGTATTACGAAAGATGAAACGAAGCGATGGCAGGTGCTGCACACATCCTTGTCAGACCACGGGCTTATGACCACGAGAAAAAAGGAGGGACTATATATAAGATAACTCGAAAGTTGTATGGATAGGGATGTTTATATTTTGCATTGAATGCTTACCTTCTCGAGCGACTAGAAAACTTGCTACTAAGTCTGGTACGCTATTGCCAGCACCAAGAAATACAATAGCCATAACAAATCGTGGTATTCCGATTGTATAACCTGTACAATAGACATAATGACATCAATTTTAATCACAAACCTTAATTACATTTTTGTTCCAACACACATTGCTGGAATGCAAAATATAAGATACTTTATTGTCCACTGAAACATGGAAATTTGCCTTTGGCACTAGGCGATATACATAAAACAACAGACAGGTTACAAGAACGACAAAAATTCTGAGCTATAGCTACCATACATACGACGTACCCCTTAATTAGCAAATTGATTAAATAAAACTACATTATTCTGGCCGGCCCTCACAGTGCCGGCTCTAAAACAGCGCCCCTAGTGGCCAAATGATATCGTTTATCTTCTCTGGTAACCAGAAACCGAAGCTTGCATACTGAACGTATTGGGAAACCATCAACTATATGCAGATGAACTATGATGGTTATAAGCTACATCAACAAGTTTTACAAATGTATTTCATTACCATCAAAACATGTATCAAACTATCTAAAATTCAAAGCTTGTATTCTACAGATATTTCCTTATTATCGACAAGCCTTCATTAAAGACATAGCACCCAACTGGTGGGGTTAAGTTATTGACAGTGCAACGGTGAATGGTGTCTCTAGATACAAAACTTCATGATTTATTAACCAATTTGCTATTTGATCTTGAAGGTCAAAGTCAAAGGTCAAGGTGTAGAAAGAAAGCTGACCTTTGAGGTATAGACATTTAAATGGAATCTTTCTTTATTTAACTTCTTGAAAGGTATAGAAAGACAAAATTCAGTCATTGCTCATTGAAAATGTCAAGGTCAAAGGTCATTCTCTCATTAGAAAGCTTATCACTGATATTATGGGGTAGACACTTCAGTTATGTCCATATATATTTAACTTTTAAGATAACAGGCAAAATGTGTTATTCTTTCACTGACTATGGTCACCATTTTGCTATACAGGTCATGAAATTAAAAGACTTTGCATATCAGTGTCTTCACATTGTCAAACCCAAGTCACCACTAGTTTTATCACTTGAAATGTTTGATTCAAAAATCTATGACGATAACCCAACTTTGGTTATTAAACCTTGAAGAAGACTTTCAAGGTCAAAGGTCAAATCTTAGAGGACCCTCATATTTTATCAATATGATGCATATTGTGAAATTTAAGAACAAATATAGCCACCATTCGGCCATATTTGCAATCGCAAAACATATGACGTGTATATTTCTCACATAGCTTGTTACCTTTGTAATAGATTTGTTTGACATCGGTTGGTGCATACCATATATATGAGGATGAACACATGAATGGACAGGTGGAAAGATGGACAGACAGATGGAAACACGGGTGGAACGAAATATAAATAGCTTCCTCTGGGCTGTGCCCGTTTGGGGCTAAAAATTAGGCAATTAACACATAATTTAAAACTACACAAAAAACTTCGTCAAATATGTATGCCTTGTCATTATCAGTGCATATAACGAATGAAGAAATCACTCATTAAAAAATAAAACTATGCCGAAAGGTTTTATACGATATGTGCTTTGTTATGTCATTAAAACTACAAGCTACATCAACAAATTCATCGGGGAAGTGCACACTGTTGTGATTGATGTGTGTACCACATTTCATAAAATTTGAAGCTTACACTCTTAAGAGACAGCCTTATTGCCGAAAAACATTAATTGTATGCAAATTAATCACCCAAACTTAAAAAAATGTCAGCAACAGGTTTTATACGACATTTATTCTTTGTCATCGCCAATGCATGTAATTAATGATATGGAGTTTTCAGTTTGCACTCTTTAGATATAGCCTTATTACTGAAATAATTAATTATGCACATAACCCATTATAACTAAATTAATGCTATATATAATGACAGAACTTCCCCACTTCGCTTGGGAAATTACATTCGCTCAGAGAAAACACCACGAGCACTCGTGTGAATACTTAAAGTAAATGTACATGTATACTACACTTGGCTGACTGGGGGTTCTGTTGATACACCATTGAATGCAAGGGTGACACCCCCCCCCCCCCGTGACCCTATTTTTAAAAAAATGTTTCTCATTTACCTTTTTATGGTAACTATGGTTCGGTTGGTCGATGTTTTTTTAAAAAGTAAAAAAAGTAAAAAAATCACCTTCTTCATGTTTTTCTGCCTTTCCTTGTCCTACTCTCTATCTTCTTGTTATTGAATTCCCCAAGTTGAATGACTTCCGTCACTAAAGGAACATCTATTTATTGATATTTGTTTGAAAGGACTAGAAAATGGAACAAAAATCAATACAAGTATACAAGTCTAAGACCTAGAATCGAGACATTAAGCTCTTCACAAACTTACCAGTTACTGATATCATCCAAACCAAGACATAGGCTATGAAACCAAACCACACGGCCGACATGAACGCTGTAAGCATATACCATCGCCGCCAACGAGGCCTTTTGCAGTCTGGTATTGTGACAAAATACGCTATTTTTATTGGCAGCGTAATTATCCAATAGATCATTTTTAGATAACCACTTGGTGGTCGAAACGACGAGGAACAGGTTTCCGTGTCCTCAGTCACTTCATCCTCTTCGTTTAAAACATCACTTTCTGCAAGAATAGAAAAATAAAAGTTCATATTCGATCACGATGGAAATAAGTCTTCCGAATTTAGTGTGTTATCCAAGCACAGGAAAGTGGTTTTGTAGTTGACTTTATAAAGTGTATTATTTTTACTTTTAACTGTGCTGAATGAAACAAAGAAAGAAACAAAGAAACAAACAAACAAACAAAACAAACAAAAAGAAATAAACTCATACTTGTAGACATTTCGTCAATGTCATATTTGTGTGATGTATCGCTTCAATTCTTATAAGTTGGTGACCCTAATAGGCAGCTACCTTGTGAATCATTTAAATGCAATCAGGTTAAAGGTTAAAGTTATATTAGCTGACTTCTCACTTACAGTGGAAAGGAAAGGAAAGGAAAGGCATGCAACAGTT
The DNA here is from genome assembly GCF_964340395.1 of Glandiceps talaboti. Classification (NCBI taxonomy): domain Eukaryota; kingdom Metazoa; phylum Hemichordata; class Enteropneusta; family Spengelidae; genus Glandiceps; species Glandiceps talaboti. The sequence continues at coordinate 22,100,730 of NC_135560.1, read as the reverse complement.
GACACGTTGTTCACCTAGTCAAAGCACCCTGAGTAAGTGCTGACTCCTGTACTTGTATAAACACACACACACACACACACACACACACACACACACACACACACACACACACACACATTGTCTATATATAATATATATGTATGTGTGTATGTATGTATGTGTGTGTGTATATATATGTGTGTGTGTGTGTGTGTGTTTGTGTGTCTGTGTGTGTGTGTGTGTGTGTGTGCGTGCGTGTATGTATGTATGTATGTATGTATGTACACGTGCGTGTATGTGTGTGTGTGTGTGTGTGTGTGTGTGTGTGTGTGCAATATACATAAGTTGTATAAGTTGCGAATGACATCGGAATGATTCTACAAACCTATGTTTTCATCGTTTGCAACAACACTCGAGGAATCGTTCGGTCGTGTGTCGTTTACCTCTTCTTTCAGAATCTGTACCGTTTCCTCCTTGTCTGTTTCAGAATTTTGGCAAACTTTCTCAAATTGGCTTTCTATGAAGTTACTAAGTCTTTTATTGAAATACATCACGAAGATGTAAAATCCGTAGAGAAATATAAGAATAGTTGCCTCATACCTGTAAATAATTAAGGGTGTCTGCTTTTAGAGCAATTAAAAAAACCATACAGAATATGCAAGCTTCAAAGTTTAAGTGTTGGTACTGATGTCATAGGGCGAAAATAAAAAAAGTGTTTGTTTCCGATAACATTGCTTCAGAAAATAGGGTAGGTAAATCGGTATGTTATTTTTTCAGGGGATATATGTACTCTGGCTTGCGAGAATATTTTTTATTTGACCTAAGATACACTTAACCCAAACAAATAAAACAATAAAATGAACAGATAAAGTAAATAGTCAAATACTCCTCCTGTAAAATAATTTTCGTTAGATTTTGTAGAATTTGATAGCAAGTAATTATTATAGAATAGTTAGTATCTCCTTACCAGTAGACACGTTCGTCCTTTATCACAAATATCAGTGCTAAAACGCTAATTATTATGCCAAAAAGGTCTCGAAGCATTGGCCATAAAGATAATGTACTTGACTGATGAGATAAAAAGAACGGAAATGGGAAATATTTAGTTAGGTCAAGAAAGAAAACCCAAAATACGATTACTTGGGTTATGGATTAAGATGGGGAAGGAAATGAGATTCTTTGTGATCTCATGATCATGATCATTGCGGACATGAATTGGTCTACTTTGAACCTATTGAAACAGTTATTACATGTAATTAGGTGTAACAGACCAGTAAGTAATCAGAAAAAACACCAACACCATGTAATGGCTTTCTGACTACGTAGGCTCTGTTGGCAAGACTTTTATCGCGTGGCAAACGCTACCCTGTTTCAGGTGTCATATTGTAAAGTGTATCAAGGTTGTTCTTTCCTTGTAATGCGGCCTTTTGAAGAGCGATGAAGTGAATAATGTGGAAATTGAGACATAATTGACTAATGATGAATAGTGATTATATGTTTCATCATCATCATCATCATCATCATCATCATCATCATCATCATCATCATCATCATCATCATCATCATCATCATCATCA
>NC_135560.1:22074174-22091674 GCF_964340395.1 Glandiceps talaboti | reverse complement strand
ATACATGTATATATTGTACGCAAGTGCAACAGTAAAGCCATAAACTCTGTTCAGCACACGAGTATGTCAGAAAACTATATACTAGTATATTGGTTTGAGAAATTACGTCTAGCTTATGCACCTGATTCTATTTTGTGTAAATATGCACCTCTAAGTTTCGACCAACATGTATGATGTTAAATTTCAATATAGGGAAAAAGTTGTTGTTGTTGTTGTTGTTGTTGTCTTCGTCGTTGTTGTCAATCTATCGTCGAAGGTACAGCTCCTCTTAGAGACCTTCTAGTGTGAACTCCGACTTTGTGCTAATTAAAATTAAATAACGACATGAGGACTGGATCCGTTACCGATCGCGGCCAACCAATTTGCTATTTTGTTTATTAAAATTGAAAATGGTAAATAACCCTATTGGATTGGGCACGCGCCATTCTTATTTGAATTCTTGCGAAATTACTATATGAGTAAATGATACGCACAAGACAGTATATATGAGACTTGCATAATCAAATGCTGAGTACAAGTGTCGTTCAAGTTTCAAACGCTCGTTAAGATAACGGATCCAAAGATGCTGTTATATTCTGTAACCATTGCTTTGTCAATATATATATATATCCTGTAACCATTGCTTTGTATATATATATATATATATATATATATATATATATATATAACTATTATCGAGCTAAATGATGACACCTGAATTAAATATTTCGAATAATGAAACAGTGACGTCAATTGGCCGGGTAACATGTTGGAAGGCCGACATGACCAAATATGCCAATTTCGTAGAGTATGGCGAATATAACAAACACGATGTAACACGAAACCAACACAGTGCCGACTGATTTATCCAACTTCCAACCGTTAACAATTATCGAAGTATTCGTTATCATGATAGTTGCTAGAAGCATCATAGAGACATACAGCAAGCCATTCTCCATCATTTGTACAACGTGGTGATTTACAAATGGAGGTAGGAATGATGAGATAAACCATGAGACTCCCAGACACATTAACAGCTCAAAGACGTTACTTCCTACACAACTTGACACAGCCATGTCCCAGTAACCTACATACAGGAAGAAAAAACATACTTTATGACAGTTTTACTGGCAAACCATTCAATAATTTCATCTTGATCCTCTTTATAGTACTCTATTAAATATGCACTGTTGTATGTATGTATGTATGTATGTATGTATGTATGTATGTATGTATGTATGTATGTATGTATGTATGTATGTATGTATGTATGTATGTATGTATGTATGTATGTATGTGTGTGTGTGTGTGTGTGTGTGCGTGTGCGTGCGTGCGTGCGTGCGTGTGTGTGTGTATGTATGTATGTGTGTATTTATGTATGTATGTATGTATGTATGTATGTATGTATGTATGTATGTATGTATGTATGTATGTATGTATGTATGTATGTATGTATGTATGAGTGTGTGCGTGTGTCTATCTGTATGTATGTCTGTGTGTGTGTGTGTGTGTGTGTGTGTGTGTGTGTGTGTCTGTCTGTCTGCGAGATCTGTTGTGTTTTATACTGGCTACGGTATGGCCTGAGTATGACTATTTAACGTTTATTTGAAAGCAATGTCACGGGGAACTACTAGAGGGCGTCGTTCACTTGGTGAGGAGAAACTAGTGATTGACTGTGGGCAGATACTGTAATCTGAATTATAATAATACTATTGTGAACCTTACATTTCTAACTCAAATATTTCGAATATTTCATCGATGGATCTCCATTTCTGTTAAAGAAATCAAGCTCTGTCATGCTGAAGATAGCTTTTGTCACGTAAAACCGCGCTATTGTCTTGGAATATTATGTGTTGTCAAAAGTATTCAACATGTGACCGAAATCTAATTTTCATTGTAATTTGAATCAACTGCATTCACCAAAACAATAAAGAACGGAACATGCTAATGGAGTTATTTATATATGGCTAGAACAAAGGTATTCAAATATCTTTGTACTTTTTGTATTAACGTAAATAACCATTCGTGTCACAACTTGTTAACACACAGTGCAACAATACAATATTATTACAATATTATTAGTATTTAAACATTAACATTTGAAAGTTTTATCAGTTTGTATAATTAAGTCTGATTGAGCCATAGATTTTTCAGTGGCTGGGGAGAATGGAGAAAGGGGTAGTTGTTTGAACAATACGAGTTTTTACCAGTTACCCATGTATTAAGCTAGTCGCAATTTTATAAAGTCAAAATCTAAACGACTAGACAAACTTCAAGACAGTGTGCATGATTTTTTATCAACTTTTTTAGATCAGCGATTGGTTTGTAAATTTGATCATACCAACAGCTCACTAGGGAAGGTTGTTCATGTATAGGTACCTACCATCACGGGCTACCATAAAACTTCCTACCAAGTCAGGTATACTCGTTGCAGGGCCAAGAAATACAAGACCCATGACGTCATCGGGTATGTGTAGCGTGAAACCTGAATAGACAAACCCATACATACATACATGTACATACATGTAGTTGATTTTATATTTGCATATATTTCATAACATACCTTATTTGCATTTGGACAGGCTGGATTTTTAGCTCTTTTTTTTTAAAGGAAAGAAATAGCAGTAGGAATGGATGCAATTTGTCACACAATAGTTGAAAACTAGAATGGGGTACCTTTCTTCTTGTGTTCTAATTCCCTGCAAACCTAAAGAAGTTGTCCCACAACACACCTCATTCATGTCTAACGTATCACTGACGTGTAGCCACAGCCGACACACGAACACATGCACACACACATGGATACTCACACATTCAAGTACGGTCTTTGATAAATATTGAAATGAGCTAAAATCTGGAAATTCCATCTAAAACTTCCCAAACGACCCATAAACGAGCATACACACATATGCTCGTTTATGGGTCATTTGGGAAGTTTTAGATAGAATTTCCAGATTTTAGCTCATTTCAATATTTATCAAGTACGCATACACACTTATTATATATATATAACTCGGTGTGTATCAATCTGCTAAGACAGTGCTCTATACCGCAGTGGCAGAGCGTAATAGTTTTGGTAGTACTGGAACTCTTTCTTGGGTGTAACTCGGAGTTTCACGCATATTGCGATCATCAGACACTCTCTGAGTGTCTGATGATCGCAATATGCGTGAAACTCCGAGTTACACCCAAGAAAGAGTTCCAGTACTACCAAAACTATATATATATATATATATATATATATATATATATATATATATATATATATATATATATATATATATATATATATATATATATATATATATATATATATATATATATATATACATATAATTGATATATATTTTATGTATAATATTGTTTAGAACACGATGAACATCAAAGTTGTCTCTTACCGATAACAGTGATCGTCCAAACCATTATGTAGGAAAGCAGACTAAGCCAAACAGTTGACATCAAGAACGTGACCATAAACCATTTACGCCATCTTTGTTCACGGCAATCGGGTAGTGTGATAAACAGAATGAGACATAGTGGGAGACTTATAACCCATAATATTCTTTTCCACCATTCTTCAGGCGGCTTTAATGGAGATTTTATTTCGGTAAACTGAAGAACTTCGTCTTTCTCATCCAAGCCTGAGAGACGAAAAAAAATGTCAATAAATTGCTAGGAATTTATTTTATTATGCGGTAACATGATCTTAATTTTTGACATTGAAATTACATAACAATTATTAAGTGAGGTAGGTTAATGGTGGTTATGAAACGTCTAATTATTAAGTGAGGAAGGTTAACGGTGGTTATGAAACGTTTAATATAATAATTTGACTATTTAACTCTTTGGTTTATGCTAATTTTATATGAAGGATGTACTCACCTAAACCTTTGGAATCACTTGCCACTGAGCCATTTCTCATGTTTCTAGGGCTTTCGTTTGTATTAGGACGACCGGAAGACACAGATTTAGTCCTGTCAATCGAGTTATAATGACTGTCTTGTTGTAGGGCTAGTGTAGTGTTTTCTTTCTCTTCCCTTTCTAGGCTGTCACACATTTGGCAATTTCCCTGGAAGAGTTTCTTCGTGAGACGAGTCAGATTGGGATTGAAGTACATTAAAAGAATGTACATACCATATAGAATGATTAATATCAACGCTTCATACCTGAACCAAAGATACAAAAAGTTAGATGATACTGTACGGTCTGTCTGTCTGTCTGTCTGTCTGTCTGTCTGGTCGGTTGACTTTCTTAATATACTAGTTATACCAATTCAACAACAATGTTTTTTTTTATGATTGTTTTTAATGGGGGGGGTGAGGGTTAGGGTTATAGATGGTTATAGACTTATAACACTTGTATATTTATGAAAATAACAAAGTCGAGTCTACACAAAAGCAAATGTTATTTTAACAGACAGACTTTAAAGATATCCATTTTTCGGAATCATAGATTGGCAAGGATGAATTACACCATGTATGTTCCCATTGCAGAGTCTCTCAGGGGGAAAAAGAAAAAGAAAAGAAAAATTGGACAATGGTAAAATGATATTTCAGCTAATGATATGTAAACTTTGATGGCCTTCCTTTAGATAAAAAAAGTGTACTTTGTTATGTAATCAGAGGATACATTTTAGGCTATAGGTATCCGAAAGTGACATCAACTTATTTGTTATTGTCGTGTTTGTAACTTTGACTTACCAATATACTTTCCTATCTAAGATCACTATGGAAACAATTGCAACACTGAATACGTAACATACTGAATCTCGTATGAGTGGCCACTTTGACAAATGGGCTACCTGTAAGACAATTAAGTACACTGTTAATTAATATCAAAATAACAACGCAGATACTAGGATGGCTACATAATGATCAATCGCCATTGTTTGCTGAATGTATAGCAGCTAACAGCACCAAGAGAAGGGAAGAGGTTGCTGGGTTTTGGCTTCAGTTAAAGCAAACTTTATCATTCCAGACAATCACAGGATGGTTCGTATAGTATATTTTCTCCAAACTAAATGACGGCTTGATTGTAGAACAACCACCCCCTCAACTATTGTAAACCAACCACCCCTCTCCGGCTCCGGCGAGGGGTGGGGTGGGGGGTGATCGTCCTGATACCATCCTGATACAATACACGTATTTTTACGATAGCCACAAATATTTGTTTCTGGAATGGTTACAATGAACTATTAAAATAACGTTGTACAATTACCTCTCCTGTAGCAAGTGATATAAATCCGATGAGAAATGTCAGATTGAACGCTGCTGACCCTACCATTGTTCCCAATCCAATATTATCTTTAGCTATTGTTGAACCTTGTGATGTGTTCATAACAAAACAAAACAAGACAAAACAAAACAAACAAAACAAAACAATTATTAAGAAATGCAATGTAGACAATGGGACCGAGGATAGTCATAGTGTAAATCATGGTTGACTACATGCAAGGAAATACGCACAGCTTCGTAAGTAATTAATTTCAATAATTTAAATGGACGTTTGAAGACCCTCCATTTTTCTGTATACGATATTATCGTACATTGTATCTGATTTGACGAATTAAAATGTGTACTTAATTCCTAGGGTTAAAATGGATGTAAATCTTCAAATCGTATGTCAAAACGTACAAGAAAATGAAAATATATGCATTTTTCTGTTAAAATTTTAGTGTATACTATGGGATCGGAGAGAAATAAAAAAAAGAGTATATTGTGTATGGCTATACGCACTATGTATATTGTATGAGAAACTAGAAGACTTAAATAACAAACACACAAACAACCTAGGTCATTACGAACTGACCTTTTGTAAAGGTGCCTGTCGATGTCTTTTATAATGTACAGTCATACAATAAAGGTTACCAAAGTCCATTCATTGCGTTGTGTTGTGTTGTGTTGTGTTGTGTTGTGTTGTGTTGTGTTGATCATAGCCATGTATCAGTGCATGTCCCTGGTGCATGTCTATCCCATTCATGTCAATGGCACCTGAGACTCGCTTCTGGGGTCACCATGATATGTCACATATGCTTTTTCAATAGTTATCTAATTGACGATCATACCAGTAAAGTCTATTGAATTTTCTCACAGGCATGCGCATTAATGTCTACTCTAACAATGGTTTTTAATTTGTTATTTGGTTGGTTGATATCCTCTACATGTCTTTTTCTGTTGAGAGCATATGTCTGCCTATTACATGTAAAATGTGCTGGTATGTGATTGTACTGTAGTTTAATCCAAGTTGGTTAGTTCGTAGACCCTCCATAACGTTGATGGGTCTATGGTTTGTTCGATCATATTGGTACTTCAATATAGCCCTGTGTATCGAGATTTAATTAGTGTTTGATTCTATTTATATTGAACCTTCAACGTCATACAATTACGGTACATTTGTATGTGTATTTTTCTTTTACTCGTACGAAAAATGTAGCGCTTTTTACGGATTACAATCAAAATAAACAGTTGATTCAATACGCAGTACGCCTTACGATTTTTGCGTCTCTATTGCAACATTTTATGATTTCCGAAAAGTAAAATGTTCCGAATTCAAAGTACTAAAATACCCCTTTCCCTGTCTCTTATACCGGTTTAATTATAATATACTATATGTACTTACCAATTATGGCAGTGAAAAATTCTGGAGCTGATGTCCCAATAGCCATGAACGTAGCACCTGCAACGTTTGGTTGTAGATGTAGAACTATACAGGTGAATAAAACCAGGCATGAAACAGAATATCTATTAAAGATGACAGTCTACAAAATTATGATGCACAATATGCACTATACATGTACAATACCATCTGTCTAAGAAAGATGGGGAAGTTAGGCCTAAAAAAATAGTTTGGTTCCGGTTACCATACCCCAACCTAATTTCCTAAACTTTTTCTTTTTACTTTTTCGATAAAAAAAATGAAATCGCGAAAATTGTGAAGTCTCACTTGAAATATTGGATGTGGAAACTGACATCAACTTAAAAAAGACAATATAAAATTGTTCTTCAATCTGTAATGGTTATAAATCTGATGAGAAGAAACCAATAACACAGAGACCATATGGAAAAAACGGAAAACATTATTACCTGAACTAGACACTCACACATGAAAATAAAATATATAAACAAATAAAACCTATTCTAAAATTGAGCGTAATCGGAACCACACATTTTTTTTGTTAGGCGTTGTTCACGAATTTTTCAAAATTTTATATGAGTTGACACGAAGATTTACATTAATTTTTAAGCGTTATCCTCTAATTCCAGCCTCCAAATATTAACCTCAGCATATGTCATAGGTAGCTTTAATGGCCATTGCTCTTGGCGACATCAGCTTAATTAAAACAAACTGACCGGACAAAATTGCTTACAGTGAGAACGCAATACATCCGTATTTTCCTTTCTTATTATACTCAGTATGAATCTGTCGGTCTGATATCAAATAGTATTTGGGTCATCGTTGCAGTGGAATAGAATAATTCTGTATATGTTCATATATACTTTATACGTAGAATGGGAATATATTGTCAACTGTAGAAATCGATGCTGTGTTGACATTTAGTACCAGCACATGTTAGCTGTTCACCTTAACACGCCTGTCTATGTCGACGACCCATGCATGATGGGTCTATAAACTACTAAATTCCGACGACTAAATGGTGACACGTTGCCACAATGGGATAACTCTTGCTAACAACAGTCATCTGGTGATCAATTTATTACAAATTATAATTTCTTATTAGGTTAATGACAAATTATACTACAGCCTTTTTATTATTGTTGTGAAGTGAGGTGAGATCATGTGTAATACGAGAAAGCAGATATCGAATCACGTCATACTAATTACAGTGGTTTGGATATATCGTTCCTTGCACGTGATATTAGTCATGCTAGAAATATATCAAGAATAACTCACAGCCAACGCTGAAGTTATTACGGCGTCAAATAATGTGACAAGTTGCCATTTTTTATTTTGTGAAAGTTGATTTTTGAACGAAGGCAGTAATCTCTCGATTTGAAGTAGGAATTTGTGATTGAAGAACATTCACAACTTTGATGTGTCCGTTATACTATGTTTATTTATTATACTATATGATGCAGTGCTGGGTTTCTGGTAGTATTTTAATGTGTTTACCATCATGTTTTTACATTGCATCGATGGTAGTGGGGTGACCGCCATGGCTTACATCAGATATAAACGTGTCGATGTCGCACTTGTGCACATTCATTTAGGGAGAGGTTGTCCTATAGAGCTTGTGCGACATTATGCGATCGTCCTAACTAACACATAACAATACAATCCCAGTCTTTCGTATGTAAATAAATGACCAATGACTTACTATGACAAATACATTTTAGTGACGGCACAAAATAGCTTTCACATACAACCATTAGACCATATACCATATAACTTGCAATTATAACATGTATGATGATGGCGCCGTGTTCTCGTTGGTCGTTACTGAAGAAAAAGCTCGGGAACTGATCTAGGGCTGGTGGAGAGCAATTCGCCATTGTCTTCATGATATCAGCACTATAACTGTCATCGTCTATCGTCTCTGATATGTAATTAGAAGCAGACAATTTGACAATGTCAAAAGTGTCGGAAATATATCAATCCTGTCAACTTGACTTTGCAATCATCGAGGGGATAACTTTGAATGATACAGCTGGCAAGGATGCTAGTATACACAGGTGGTACAAGTACTGTTAGTACCTTTTTTAAATAGAATTATCGAAAAACAGAACAAACAAAAACATGGCCAGAAAAATAATTGTTCCATCACTTTGATGATACTTTATAGATGAACTGTAAAATGATCCTTAAAATAAATAAACAACAAATATACAGGTGGAGAACATTTATCATTTAATTGACTTATACATGCCTTGACATAAGCCCTAGCTTAAGTTTGATGTCATCTGGTTACACTTCCCAGTATAACCACATGGGTCAGCGAGCATGTAATTGATTGATCGACCGATTTATTGATTGGTTGATTGATTTATTATTTGGTTGAATGATTGACCAATTGAATGGTCAATTTTTGTGGTGCTATATAACTAATTTTGTGTGTGATATTGATCAATTGACTCATTGAGTATTGTGGTGATATATTTCTTTCCCTGGCTACTGTTTTCTCTTTCAGCTGTATATAATTCTCTCCTTATTGACTAAATAAAGACACCTTCTCCTATTATCTAAATTAAAACATCCCTAATCTTATAATTGGCAAGAGATCACTTACATTAACAGTTTGCTTTATCTCTTATTTTTTGGAGATTATCACACTCATTTATGCATTAACTAATATAACACAGAGAGTTCTACTAGTGTGTGCATGATTGACTGTTTGTCAATCATTGTAATAATCTCCCAGAAGGTTAGACATATAAAAAGCACATTTTCTCGGTAACTGATCCATGTTAATAATGATATATTAGAGGTGTTTAAATTTAGATAGGAGGAGAAGAATGGATTAGATGTCTTTATTTAGTCAATATAGAGAGAATTGTATACAACTGAAAGAGAGAAAAGTAGCCAGGGAAAGAAGAAAAAAGTTTTATATCACCAAAAAAATGAGGCAATTGATCAATATCACACACAAATTAAGTTATATTGCACCACAAAAGTTGATCATTCAATAGATCAATCATTCAACCAAATAATAAATAAATCAATAAATCGATCGATCAATCAATTACATGCTCGCTGGCCCCTGTGGTATACCCTTTGTCAAGATGGTCATAAAAGTAGACCAAGTCTGACATCATGCACATGAGAATTGATATTTCATAAAATTACATTATCTTTGTATCAATGTTGAGGTATGGATATAATACTCACCATTATCCATGTTGTAACTTCCGTCCCGTCCTGAGTTGTGACTTTTAACTCTTGAACGATACGCGTGAAAATGCTGACGTGACTTTTCCGCGCCGACAATTCTCAACGCCGACCTACAATCCGAAACAGTACGATTATTTCGTGGTCGTGTGGTATTTTATTGTTGTTCCCGGTTATGTGGACACTGAAACTGCAGGCTCATCGCATATTATATTCCCGTTATTAGAGTATCTTCCTTTAAACACGCATAAAATATTCAGTTGATGTTGACTGGTCTTAAACAAATGAACTCCTGATAAAGATCGACTAAACGATGCCATTACATACAAACCGGACGCACCTTTTCCGGTCGACGGTTTCTCAGTGTCGCGATCAATGCAACTCGCCTTGTTTCATACCTAGGTGGCGCTGTAGTACCAGTAGACCAAAACAAGTTGATCAAATATTTAGTTTATCAATACAATGTACCCCAATATACGTAACAAGTCTATCATGTATCAACCTGTTGATAATATATCTTCAATAACAGTGAATGTGGCAGAAATTAAAAAATTGATATTAAATGCAACAAATTCCTCGAACTAATTTGTGACTAATAATGATCAACTTTACAACTTCATTTTGGAAACTGTAGTTGGTTATCAAAGAAGTCAATACATTCTCCCGTGTTTTGATACATTATCAGTATAAATGTACGTAGATATATGGTTTGCTAAGGCCAGAAAAAAATAAATCTGTTCCGACCTACACATATTTAGGCTACTTCAAGTAATTGGTGACTGGGAAGATGTGTTCAATGTACATCATATTATATAAATGTGTTTTACATTATGTTTGCAAGATATTTGAGTAACCCTTCACTTTCACTGCCCAATTTGTTTAGTAACCCCGGTGCAGCCAACGGGCAGACATTTGCGGTTTCCATTTGACTTCCCCGCCATAATTCTTGTTTGCTACCATCCCGCTACCAATCGAAAAAAAAGTGCCCGCTCACTGAAAAACAGCTTTTATTTTTTTGCAATAACAGTTACGATGACTGCACCTATAACACCTTAAGAACAAAGAATCGCTTGCCACCAGACAAACCAAACAGAGGGATAAAAATCAAATTGACTGAATAAAGTAGTACTGTACTGTACAGACTCAAATGTATTACCGTCAGTATAAATGATTCGCTGTCATACATTCGTTTCTAATCACTGTAAAAAAGACCCACAGTTTTTTAATTGTTTTGGCCTAACGTTACGTATTTGTGTGAAGGCATATATAACCGGGCCAGTGGTCGAAATCTCAAGCTATCATGGCAATACCTAACTAGTATCATTTCACGTTGTAGGATTTGAATCGTTCTCTTCGTTATCAACAACTATTGCTAAATCTTCATAGTTGCATCGAAGTCCTTTTCGTATATATAGTTTTATCGATTTCTACCTACGAATCGTGCAAGCAATTCAATTATGTACCACCCTATACAAACAGTTACCATTATAACATATAAAAGTTATTATAATGAACATATAACTATGCTATCCAAACCGGTCAGACTAGATCCTATGGTCTTAGGTAACCAAATACTCTTTGAAGTTTTGATATGGAATAAAAATTATCCAACTTTTCAACTACTTACCTGTCTAATGTACACCACAGTTTCACGCCACTTGAATTTGAGGACTGGGATATTAAACGTGTCTGTTCTTCGACATAGATATAAGTCACACGTAGACAGTAATTGTCTAGATCTAGACATATTGTAAACCAGTGAACAAAGAAAACTGTAACTCTTTACATAAATTTGCATCGGGAAACATTAATATGTAATACTAATACATATTCATAGTCAGTGCACTATTCTTGCAGCGATGAATACCAATAACCTTCGGGTTTTCTTTCGATATTACAAGCGAACTAATATTAAATTATTAGCTAAAAAAATTGTTCAAGTTCCCAGGTACTTGTGTCTTTGGCGCCGTCGGCTACGGCGGCCACACAGTTATAAAACCTTTTCAAGGTTCTTGTAAAAGGTTTATACTAACTGTTGGCAGATGGTGAATAAAAAAAAACCCGAAACATTACCATCAAATCAAATCGAATGACTTAAGACACACTAACCTGATTTAGTACTTTGACAGGGTATTGTTATCACATTGACAAAATAACACTAGAAATTTAAAGCACTCTTTTAATCCTTGAATTTCAAAAAAAAATCGAGGGTGGGAGGGGGAAACCACCTCACACTGTTAATTTGTATATTGATTCAAATTTTGACGTGTTGTTACTACCTCGACATATTAAAATAGCATCAGAACGTGTTCTTTTAGTTCTTGAATTTCAAAACTTTCCAGGGGTACACATCCCCACACTACTCCCTAGGCTCCTTGTACTAGTATATTAATTCTCAGATCACTAACTGTGGTCTGAGATTGATTCAAATGTTTAACTCTTATTGTTACTACACCGACATGTTAAAATAGCACCAGAAAGCATTCTTTTAGCCCTTGAGTTTCAAAAATCTCTTGGGGTGGGAGGGTGGAAAGCCCCCTCCCATACACATCCCCACTTGGCTCCCTCAAACTTCAATTTTATTCAACTTTTACTGCCTACTTTCAATATTACTTGCTAGATTTGGAATAAGCTACATCCATCAAAAAAATTCCATTGTCATTGGGTCCAAATCCTCAAGCCACACTCCCAGAAATCAAATGGTTTACCCCTAACGAGGTCCAACTCCTCAAGCCACACTCCCAGAAATCAAACGGTTTACCCCTACCGAGGTCCAACTCCTCAAGCCACACTCCCAGAAATCAAATGGTTTACCCCTAACGAGGTCCAACTCCTCGGGCCACACTCCCAGAAATCAAATGGTTTACCCCTACCGAACGTGAGCTGCATGAAAGTTTACCAATTCATCATGTATACAACCAACCGCGCCGGTCAATGGACCCGGATCTCAGTATATTTGCATAAATGGCGGAAATGCGCTGAACCCGAAAATATTACGTCATAACTCTATTTGATGTCATATTTGAATGTATATTAGATTTTTTTCTCTATTAATCAACAGTGGCTGTTGATAATAATCAAGTTGTAGAGCTTATACCCCTACAATAAAGTGTCGGTGTATGCTAACTTCATTCAGAATGCCATGAATTACTTTCTGTTCATCGTAATGTCAATTCAACACAAACTGAATCATTGTGTACGTGTAAGGGAAAGCAACCAAACATCGACTATTTACCCAAAAAATCCGACAAACTGTCTTTTGTTGGTCATGGATTATTATATGGTCGTCCGTTTCTTAATTTAAAGCTAGGTTATCATTGCTGTAAACACGGTGCATAATTTATAGACGATATGTACTTTAAAGGCCATAGTGCGATGGCGTCACCCAACCAGGAATAAAGTGCAGGTGCTTTTTGTAGGAATGCGGAAACAAACCCGGATCTCCGTAACGAGAGTGACAACAACACATTGTTAGAATCAGTCGTACAAAAAACATCACACTGTAGTTTGGCGCAACCCAGAGCTCTTTTTGGGCAACAATATAGGTAAATTTTCCATGTTTCGTGATGCTTATATGATGAACAACAGTATAATGGCAAATCTGAACGACTCCATCGTTTCGACTTCGGTCTCCAGTTTCTAAAAATATAGCTGAGACGTAAGATGACGGATTTAATTTTTCTGACTTTCCCTATAACATTGACGCCGTTACACTGACTGCAGCAGTGCGTACTCATCTGTATGTTTCTTTGTCGTTTTCCAGATTGACTGCGGACATGTCTACAACTATGAAAGTAATTTTTCTATTAGGCTGCATGGTCTGCCCTGCCATGTCAACCTTTGGACAGTGGTAAGTAACCATCATTTTGAAAGTAACAATTTGTATTAGGGTGTCTGGAACTGACCGTCGTTCATCAATATCTGCTCGTACAGCACCGGTATACACGGTAGGTCTTATGTAATTTCAAATTGCCCAATTTCCTTCACCTAGTTTAGTCTAATTTGTTCTGGTAAGATGTGTTGCCAGTCAATCGTCTCACTTAGTCTAGTAACCTGTGGTAAAACTAATCCAATGTTGGTAAATCCACTGGTTCGATTTAGGCTGGTGTATGTAATATGATTCTATACCTATACATGACGACCTGGTATCAGCTTGCCTTTTCACTGACGCCGACGTCATTTTAAGCTTAGCGATATATAAATGCAAAAGTGACTTGATATACTGCCAAATGTTGCTTTTATTACGTGATAGCAGAATGATTTGTAATGGCGTAGTGGTTTTTTTATATCGTTCATCAAGATAATGCAATAAAGTATAACATGTTAATAGCAACTTATCAATAAATCATGTCATTGGTTTTTACATTCCGTAAGAGAACGTTATGATATAGTTATAGATATTGTGTATGTGTGTGTGTATGTATGTATGTATGTATGTATGTATGTATGTATGTATGTATGTATGTGTGTGTGTGTGTCTGTCTGTCTGTCTGTCTGTCTGTCTGTCTGTCTGTCTGTCTGTCTGTCTGTCCGTCCGTCCGTCCGTCCGTCCGTCCGTCAAATGTCCGTCTGTCTGTCTGTCTGTCTGTTCGTCTGTCTGTCTGTCTGTCTGTCTGTCTGTCTGTCTCTGTCTGTTAAGACGATATCTCAAAAAACTAAAGCATCAATTCTAATGAAATGTAATTGAGGTATGAATATGTTTATATTAATATGCGATGTAATTAAGTTTGAGAATGTGAAATAGTAATTATAATGAATATGGTAATGTATCCAGCAAGGTGTAAAATGTACCGAATTGTGTTTACTCAAGTAACTGCGACAAGTGAGAAATTGTCAATGTATGTGTACAGTTTGATGTTTGGCCGATTCAATATACAGTACATAAAACCACGTAACACACTAACTGCCCGTGTCCTTTCCTGTACAGGCCAAACATGTGCTCTCGGACGGTGTCCTATGTTCGATACGAGGACATAGTCACAACTGTAAGTCGAATTGAACGCACTCAAGTACCATGCGACAGGTCACGTGGTGGCTACCTGTGGGGTAATTCAGATCTTTGTACCAGCTACAGGTAAGTGACTTTTGATAGAGTCAAACCATATGGATTCTGTTGAAATATTCTACTTTTAATCTTCATAGTTCAGTTTTTGTTTATGAAAAAAAAATACTTTTCGGAACAAATATATACCTTTATAATGCATCAGACATTTAGAGGACATTTTGTGTTCTAGCGTAATCATTCGTGATCATATACTGCATATTTCCGAGCAACTAAACGTTACCTATGAAGTGTGGTAAACAGGGCGAATGTGTAGTTATGTAATTTTTATGTGATTTTGTTGATTGGAATGCTTCAAAGCGAATTTGGTTATTCGGGATGTTTGTAAATGTGTATCGCCATATTGGCAAAATTGTACAAGGTCTCTCGATCGCATCAAATACCAGGCTTTTCAGAAGTTTTTTGTTTGTTTGAAAAATTAACGTTTATCTCATAGTAAAATAACCGAAATCAGAAAGCATTATAAGACCAAGTAACATGTCATATTGATGAAGTGATGGAAGTGTTGGTTTCTTTTCCTATCATGTGTTTCTCGACTCTGTCTTCTTTCTGCTACTTGTACTATTTCCATTCCTTTGAAGTGTCAAATATCACCGACAAAGACGAACCCAATCTCGCCTAGCGTACAAAACAGAGTATTACTGTTGTGACGAGTCTGAGGGGAGAGGTCGAGGTAAACGTGATTGGGGGTCTGGAGGATCTAGTCTCTGGTGCAGTCCGGGTATGTGATAGCAATTTCGGTATTTTTTAGCCAGTATATCTAATGTATGCTTTATGACACAATGTTTACTTTTTTGTACCGATGAAAGGATGTGTACAGTATAATCCTCCTTGAACAACGAAGTGCGTATTTTTTAGACACATTTTTTTCGTTGTGAAATTTGATATTTTAGAATTGAGGTCAGAGATCATTTACAGGGTCTGGCGCTGGATATGCTAGAGTTTACTAACATATTGGCACAACACATTAATTATACATTTATCAAAGACTTTGATATTTATTTCATCATTGATAGCATTTGATGAGATAAGTCAGACGAGATTTGTCATAATTGTGTGAGACCTCCTGATGATTGATTTACACATTTTTTTTGTCGAGCAATGCATACAATCAATCAATCAAACGAGACCGGTTTACAAGGTGATAAAACTATTTGAAGTATTCGTTAACATATAATCTATCCACACTGTCATGTACTAAAATATAATACGAGTACTTCAAGGTATTGCATATTTATCTTAAGTTAGAAGTTAAAGAGACTTAATTTGCGAAAACAGTCAAATGTACCCTCTGTGATTCTACATTTGAAATTATAAGTTTAAAAAGTTATAACATTTTGCATTGGATACGAATCTTTTGTACAGGACTTCCGTCTTGCAACCCTCCATGTGTCAATGGTCTGTGTGTAGGTTTTGACACTTGCATATGTGATCCTTTATACACTGGTTCTACATGTTCAGATCGTAAGTTCTATAACAAATATGTCTCTTTTTTCTTTACTATCTACCTTTATTGTTCTAATCAATTTGCATATTTAACGACAAAAGTCATGCTTGTTTTTTCAATGAATGAATGACTGACTGACTGACCGACCGACTGACTGACTGACTGACTGACTGAATGACCGACCGACCGACCGACCGACTGAATGAATGAATGAACGAATGAATGAATGAATAAATAAATAAATGTATAAATAAGTAAATCTCGTGAAACCGTAACAAATTTCCATTACGAATTTTAGTGCCGAAAGTACCTTCAAACGTATGGCGTTGTAATAATTATAAATAGCAATATTTAACTTTAGTTTTCCAGTGCTCACATCACACAGTTGTCTTTAAAACTCTTCTTTATTAAGGGTCATAGTCTGTAACTTAAAGCTATTTGTTGGTTACTTTTGTTTAATTTTGAAATACTGAGTGTTATTCTAACCACTAAGACATGTTAAATCATATTTAGCTTCTGGTAGTGTCATTATCAGTTATTCAGATAGGATTATAATATAATATAACACACTGACGTAATTTTTTGGTTACCAAAAATTCGAGAAACGTCAGTTTCGCTTACCAATCACCTTCAGTTTGTTCTTGTTATGTTGATGCATATTTCCTTTTAAATGCGTTTTAGTATGTTGTACGTTAACGTTTGTTTATTTGCTTTAATCGAAAAACAACTGAACCAGGTTACATACTGTTCCCCTTTAATTAGTTTTGATCCTTTCCAGCTCTGTGTGACCCTCCATGTGGTGATGACAACGGATTTTGTATTGCTCGAAACACATGTTTCTGTTATACAGGACACATTCGTCAAACATGCACAACAGAAGGTAAATGAAATGATCCTTATGTGAATTTCACACACCAAACTATTTCATGTATAGGAGTTTAAATTTGCGACTGACATAGCTCGTACCGTACGTTACTTTGTATAGAGCTTGGGTTTTAATGAACACCCTGGGAATGTGAGGAGGGAGGGGATCCGTCTAACAAAATACAAAACAGTTGACCTGTCAAACCAATCATCTAGTCTGCAACGATGCGACTGAGAATATCTGGGGGAAAAATGCGTATAAACAAAGGTAAACTTATCTCTATTGTCTCAGCTGATAAAATTCC